>NC_029794.2:77492958-77513105 GCF_000816755.2 Arachis ipaensis | reverse complement strand
CTTGAGTTATCTAATTCCCTTGTTGATTGATAATTAGATGTTGCTAATTGATTTGGATACCACTAAAGCTAGTCTTTCCCTTGGGAGTTGGCTAGGACTTGAAGTTAAAAGTTAATTCATCTACTTGACTTTCCTCCATGGTTAGAGGTTAACTAAGTGGTAGCAATGGATAATTTGTGGTCACAATTGAGGAGGATAACTAGGATAGGACTTCTAGTTCTCACACCTTGCCAAGAGCTTTGTTAGTTGTTAGTTTATTTCCTTTGCCATTTATATTTCTTGCCTATTATTCCAAAAACCCCAAACAATACCTCATAACCAATAACAAGAACATTTGTTTGTAATTCCTAGGGAGAACGACCTGAGGTTCAATACTTCGGTTTATAAATTTAGGGGTTTGTTACTTGTGACAAACAATCTTTTGTATGAAAGGACTATTGTTGGATTAGAAACTATACTTGCAACGATAATTCAATTGTGAATTCTAGTTCTCAATAGTGAATTCTAGACCACACAAAATTCAACTTATCAAGTACGTCAATTGGCTTGATCAACATCAATCCATAAGTCCCAACCTAGCTACTAATTAACTTAGTAGTAGTGTAGAGTCAATGGTTATCAAATTGATCCCCGAGGGTTCTAGAATTATCAATTCAATGAAGCCCAAGGACTCAAGATCACTCAATCCCCTTAGCCTAGGCCAAGAGTAAAAAGAACTACTCAAAAACTAGAGAAAACATTTTAAGATCAACATAAAAGAAACATGGAAACATAAAATTGCATTAAAAGAAATCAAGATCCAACAATGGTTCATCAACATAAAAGAGAGCAAAACAAGAGATTAACAAGAGAAACTAAGAAGATTAAGACAATAGAACACTAAATTATAAAGAGAATTGAAATCAAAACAAGAATTGAAAGAGAAATTTGAGAGTGATTAACCTAACTTTATCCTAATTTCTATCCTAAATCTAGAGAGATGAGAGAGCCTCTCTCTCTAGAATTCTACCATAAAACATGATGAAAACTAAACTATGACTACTTGGTTCATTCCTCCTTCAATCCTTGGGGTCAATAGCATCAAAAATGAGTTGGATTGGGCCCAAAAATAGCTAGAAATCGCTGGCCACGATTTCACTTTTGTGAATCACGCTGATCCATCGGCGCGTACACGTACAGTGTGCGTACGCGTCCTTAAGCGCGAAGCAACTATGGCAAATTTTATATCATTTTGAATCCCTGGATGTTAGTTTCCAACACAACTAGAACCACCTCATTTGGACCTCTGCAGCTCAAGTTATGGTCGATTGAGTGTGAAGAGGTCAGGCTTGACAACTTTGCGATTCTTTCATTTCTTCATGAGTTCTCCCACTTTGCATGGTTTTCCTTTATTCCTTCAATCCAATCTTTGCCTTCTAAACCTGAAATCACTTAACAAACATATCAAGGCATCGAATTAAATTAAAGTGAGTTAAATTTAGCTATTTTAAGGCCTAAAAAGCATGTTTTCACAATTAAGCACAAATTTGGAGAGAATTACAAAATCATGCTATTTCATTGAATAAATGTAAGAAAAGTTGATAAAATCTTCCAAATTAAGCACAAGATAAACCACAAAACTGGGGTTTATCAAACCACCAACATACAGCCGGCCATAGAAGAAGCCATGCGTGTTTGGAGAAGAAGACAATAGGAAAGCAGAGATTCAGACGACAGAGCATCTCCGGAACCTCAACCTGTTCCTCATTTCTGAATCACAAGTATCATTCATTTCATGTTATTTACTTTTCATAAACAAAATCATTCATATCATTTGAATCTCCTGACTAATATTTACAGGATAACCATAGCTTGCTTCAAGCCGGCAATCTCCGCAAGATCGACCCTTACTCACGTAAGGTATTACCTGGACGACCCAGTGCACTTGCTGGTTAGTTGTACCGGAGTTGTGAAAAGTGTGATTACAATTTCGTGCACCAGGCTTCTCCGTCGACTTTTTTTGAAGAAAGTGACATCAATGTGAAGAGGAGGAAGATACGAACACTTTAATCGGTTCCAATTTTTTATGGGAGTTACGAATCACAAGAAATCAGGTTCAGAAGATTTTTGGTGCCATGGTTTCTCATTCTTCTCACTCACGACATTCTCTCTCTTTTTATTTCTTTTGTGGTTTCATTGAATGAGATGCAAATGATGATGATTAATGGTGATCATGATGACTAATATGGTTTGGTGACACATGGGGGTTGGGTGTTGCATTTTTGGGCTATTGAGTCAGCGATTCAAATTATAAATATCTTAAACGGATAATTATGAAAACTGCATATATTAAAACTCAAATAATAATATATAGGGTAAAATATATATAAGTTACTAATATAAATGATATTAATAATTAAATGATAAATGGTATATTATGGAGTATTAGCAACTCTAAGTCCATCAAAGAGTATCGATATTTACTTATATCGGTGGATATCGAACTTAATAATAATAATATTATTATTTCCTAAACTCTATTATAATTAGAGCAAGTGAAATAAATAAATAACATAATAATAAGATTATATTACTATTTATTTTACTTCGGAGTTGGAAGTTGACTCGACAAAATAAAACTAATTGCTGAAAATAACATCTTTCGAAAAACATCGTGTTGGCATAAAAATTTGGGTTATTACATATCTTGTGGGGTGTCTTCATTTTCAA
Source organism: Arachis ipaensis (assembly GCF_000816755.2). NCBI lineage: Eukaryota > Viridiplantae > Streptophyta > Magnoliopsida > Fabales > Fabaceae > Arachis > Arachis ipaensis. The sequence goes on along the minus strand of NC_029794.2, from coordinate 77,510,396 downwards.
AATCTACTACATCTTGGGGATTATCATGCCCCTCGTCATACTCGACAATCTTAGCAATCCTTTTAACTTGTCTGACCAATTGATCATATTTTAAATTACTATCAGTTGTAATAGGATTTAAAATGGTAGTCATTTGTTGTGTTAGCAAATTTACTAAATTATGATGGCTTTCACCTATGTATTGTCGAAAAAAAGCCATCAATCTTATACTATTCGATGTCAAACAACCTTGATAATCCTGACTCATGTTAGAAAAAAAGAATGATAGTTGGTTATTTACTGCAGCTAGGGTACTTCAAAATCGACTGGGAGGCACACAATTTTTCTCTACTAATGGTATTGTAGTTATAGGAGGAAGACCAAAATGGGGGCCACCTTGTAGTTACTAGTGATTGATTTTGCACTAGTGCAATTCTAGGTCATGGATTGCACCCAGGAGCCCCAGAATTTGCATTAAACTGGGCCATGCTTTCTCCAGAATTATTCCTAATTTTATTCATGACACTATGAAGATAAATAATTTTGACACAATAAACGAAAAACTGTCCTACCGGACGTGCCAATTTGTTATACAAATTTTTAGCAAATATTTGATCGTCAGTTCGATATCTATTATCTGGGAGCAAAAACTACTCTTTTGTGAGTACCAGTTTTATCATGCATCAAAGTCTTCCATTTTTTTCATGAACAAGAAGATATTTTTTGTTGTTTTCTTTTAAAGAGACTAAAGAAATAGAAATCAATTTAACTTGCAAATTGAAATAACTGAATGTAAAGTTTGCTGTAAATGCAAATAAAAGAAAATGATAACAAATTCTAAAATATAAAATGACAGAATCCAAATTTGAAATTAAAGTAAATTGCATAATTTTAAAGTGTAGAATTCAAAAGAACAATGAAAGAAATAATGGAAGGAGCCCAACAGAAAATGCACTCGTGATAGACTCAGAAAGTCGTTGGGGATGTGAGCGTGTGAGAGTATTTTCGGAAGAAGAATTCCAACCCTTTGCTCTTCGGTTGCTTCCCTATTTATAGACACATTTGACTAATCCTCTCTTGACACATCGCGATATACAGTTGTCTCGTCAATAGTCGTTTCCTCCAAAGACACTCCGCTCTCTACCATATCAACCTCCTCTCACTACCAGAAAATTAGTTATTACAGACGGATATTTCCGATGGATTTTATCCCACGGAAATACAAACGGAATTATAGAGGGATTTTTTGTCGGAAAACAAAAAAAATGAATTAGCATAAATTACAGACGGAAAAGAAAATCCGTCGATAATTCCGTCGGCAAAACTAATTTTTTTTTTCATGAAAAATGATTACAGACAGAAAATCTGTCTGTAATTAAATGAACAAAACACTGCGTTTTATTAAATTATTACAGACGGAAAATCCGTCTGTAATTTAAAATTTTCCGTCAAAAATATTAATATTTTAGGTTTATGATAGTTGGGGGTTAAGTTCATGCCCGAGCTCTGAAATCAAACCTAGCATTTCCCACAGCGCCACCGCCGACGAGCTTCTTCTTCTCCTTTCCTCACCCACAACGCCACCGCCGGCCACTCTAACCGCCGCAGCTACCTTCTTCTTCTCCTCTTCTTTAAACACTGAACCAGTAGAATACAACCCCTGTCTCTCTCGTTCTTTCTCGTTCGCAGAACAAAGCAAGCTCAAGCTCCACCACCGCCGCGCCTCTCTCTCCTTTTATCCCCCTCAGTTCTGGCTCGCATACCTTCGCGCAAGCCCTAGCTCCGTGGTGACCAAAATCGGTTCCACCGTCAGCCGTGGTTCCACCTCTCTCTTTCCCCTTGTTCGAACCGATAGGGTGCGTGAACTAGGGTTTTGGTTTTGTGGCAGTGGTTGTTCATCGGAGAGCCACTGGTGATGCTCCTATTATCAAGCATTCTAAATTCAAGGTGATCTTTGTAATGGTAGCATTATATTTTTCCCAGACTTCAACTCAAAATTCATATGATTTTTTTTTGCTTATCGTAATCGCTGTGCTTTCTCATTGCTTATTGTGATCTATGTGCTTTTTCAGTTTCTTTTTTAGTTTCTAATTCAAACTTTTGATTGAGGACTATGATTTGTTTGAATCTGAATTATAATTGTTTACAATATTTTGTCAGTATTAGTTTGGGTTAGCTACTTGACTCATCTTAATAGTTACACTGTAATTTGATGATCGACCTTCTATTCGAGTCTGCATTCATGATTTTCTTTGTGGAGGCGAACATATGTTGGATTATCTGTGAATTTTTTTTTTGTAATATAGTTTCTACATTATTGAAGCTATGTTAACTTCTTTTACATTCATTTCAGGATTGCAAAAGCTTTCCTTACTAAACACCTGTCGAATGGTAGAAAAGATGTGTTGGCTTGGTGTGGATGACAAAGGTGAGTACATATAATATATCTCTAACTCATACAATCTGCTATCTAATGTTATCCATTACATTTAGTGAGTGCTAGTAATGTATGATATATGTATTGAGTCAAAACGAAGAAACAGATAACAGGTGGCAATGTTTATGTTTGTATATATGTGTATAATATGAGGGCAAAACAAGGAAAATGTGGATCAATATCTATAAAATCACACACTCATGTGGAATATCATTGCTGATAATTGCTTTAGATTTTGTCCAGCATAATTGGTCTACTTTAATTCGATTTGGCCTATTTTTTGGTCTTGCTCTACTTCATGACTTCAGTTAATTCTTTTTCTGCATTAAAGGCTTTGGTAAGGAAAGCAGATCAGGAGGTAGTGGACATGCTCCCAAGGTCGGTTGAGATAGTGATTGGGGAAGTTGGCGATCCAGCAACCCTCAAGGCTGCTATAGAAGGCTGTAATAAAATAATCTATTGTGCTACTGCCCGCTCTACCATTACAGGTGATCTCTTCAGAGTTGATCATCTAGGAGTTTATAATCTCTGTAAAGCATTTCAGGTGTGACTCAATTCCTTAAAACCACTTCCCTTATGCCAAGGTGTTGCATGTATGCAAGCATGTCTTCTCTAATGTGGTTTATTTATCAGTGCTTATGTTTGATTTTCAGGATTACAACAATAAATTGGCCCAGTTGCATGCTGGTAAAAGCAGTAAAAGCAAGCTTGTGATTACCAAATTCAAATCTTTGTCTTCATTGGATGGTTGGGAAGTTCGACAAAGAACTTACTTCCAGGATGTAGTTGCCACAAAATATGATGGAGGGATGGATGCTAAGTTTGAGTTCACTGAGAATGGAGAGGCTGTTTTCTCAGGTATGGTGGATCTTAATGAATATTTTTAGCTAGGATTTTTGGCTGTATTGCTTACAAGAGAAGATTCATACGCTACTACTTTTAATGTAAACAGGGATTCCAAAAATTTTCCTTCAAGTTTTGACCCTATATATTCTTTTGTTGTTACTTTTAGGGTATGTCTTCACTAGAGGAGGGTTTGTGGAACTGTCCAAAAAGCTTTCTCTACCTCTAGGTTCCACTCTTGACAGGTACTGGATACCGAATAAATAATTATTTTGTTTTGTATTTCTGATTTGGATGAATAAATAATAATGAATTACTACCGAATAAAACCTCGACTACTGTTGGCCATTGGATGAAATAGCATCAATAAAAAATAATAAGTGCAAAAAAGCATTTTGTGGTGCAATAATAATGTAAAGATATATAATCCATTTACATTATCTTAGGTGACATGGAATTAAGTGGGATCTATATTACATGCGCTTTGTGAAATAATAATGTCAAATCTGTTATGGAACATTTATCATGAACAAATTAAAGTAGCTTTATATTGGTAATATATTAGCCAAAAAATACATACTATATAGATAGATGGTTTGCAAATTGTTTATGTTAACTGAATGGGAAAATATACACCTATCAATTACCAAGTGAATTACTAAAAGAGAATAGTGAAAAAGTTACTGCAGAGAGTAGTGAGGTAGCGAGGTATAGTCGTATATAGAGGGTGTGGCCCCTGGTGTCGCGTGTCCTCATCTAATGATTTTTATTTTTAAAAAGTGACAGTGATAATTTGATTAATACTGCTATAGTTAGAGATGAGGCGTGTTAATAACGCGCATGTACTTTTTTCAACTGAAATAAACCCAATCAAACTGACACTCATCGCTGTCCTGGTTTATTTTGAGCTGCTTCTAATAATCCAGCCCCATTTATTTTGAGCAGCAAAACTTAAAGTGGAGTGGTCTCTTCACTCTTTCTCTTGATGTATACATAAATATTTATTTATATATGTACTTTACGTATTTGGCGTATGGTCTACTTTAATTTGTACTCATAATATTACCCAACCTTTACTTCATATATACCCTCTCATAATAAAAATCAAAATGTACTCCAATATCTTCTATTTGTGTGTTACACTGCAGACTGGGCAAGAAACTAATTTTGTTCTAGTTTCATGTTCGGGATTAGGAATTGAACCTTCTAGACAGTAAGGTTACAAGGTTAGGTCAATTTTGGTGTTAAAGGAAAGATTGAATTAAGGTTAGGTAGTGAGTAACTGAGTAAGTGACCTGATGACAAATGCTCAATTTTGGTGTCAAATATTTTGAATGAACCTGCAGGTTTTCAGCTTTTATCAATATCCAAGAATCAAAATAAGGTCATGACTCATGAAAAATGCTCTTGCAACATCTGTCAGCGAAATATTACAAACTTTCGAATATACTTACCAACGAGAAAAGAATTGGGGTTTGAACATCAACAATATCATCAACTTCAGTGCTTGACACATAAGTAAATGCCCTATTCACTCGCTGCAAGAAAATGCCTCCATGTTCTCAATAGTGACACTTGTTCTCAGACTCTTTTACCTTCTCCATTATTTTCTTACACCTCATTCACTCTCTTTCGTTGCCACCTCTTCCTTCCATTCAGCTCACATAACTGTGTGTGTCAAAACACGCACACAGAGCCATCCTCTCTGCATCATCATCATCTTCTTCTTCTTCTTCAAATTCAGGTGATTACTATTTTCTTGCTTCATTTTCCTACTGCTTTTCTTTTTGTTCTTTGCTGTTTCATTTATGTTTCTTTTACCAAGATAATTGTTGGAATAGAAAAAAAAGAGTCGTTGTTCTGACCCTCTTTTTCATAATTATTATTATTATTATTATTATTATTATTATTATTATTATTATTATTATTATTATTATTATTATCATTTCTACTTGCTGATATTTGTAGATGTTTGGTTCCAGAGTTCAGTAATGGAAAAGAATCTCAGCCCCGTGATGCAGCAAGAGCTGGCAAATCTTGACAAAGATCCAGATAGTCGCAAATCTGCCATGAAAGCTTTGAAATCATATGTTAAGGATTTGGATTGCAAGGCCATTCCTGTGTTTCTTGCAAAAGTTTCTCAGACCAAAGAAACCGGCTCTTTGTCTGGTGAATTCACAATTTCACTCTATGAGGTTCTTGCTAGGGTTCATCAAGTCAAGATTGTCCCCATGATAGACAGCATTATGGTGTCCATAGTTCAGACCTTAGCTTCAAGTGCAGGGTCTTTCCCTCTTCACCAGGCTTGCTCGAAAGTGGTTCTGGCTATTGCCAGATATGGAATTGAACCCACAGCCCCGGAAGACAAAAAGAGACAAATTATTCATTCCATTTGCAAGCCTCTTTGTGATTCTCTCTCTAGCTCCCAAGATAGTTTAACTTCTGGTGCTGCACTTTGCCTAAAGGCCCTGGTTGATTCAGATAATTGGCGATTCGCTTCGAGTGAAATGGTCAATAGGGTTTGCCAGAATGTTGCTGTGGGCCTGTGGCATTGGAGGGAAAGTCCACTCAAACCAATGCTCACATGGGTTTGGTTATGTCGCTGGTGAAGCGCAATGCTCTGGTTGTTGAAGCCTATGCAAGGTTGCTCATACAATCTGGACTAAGGATGTATCAACACATTTTGTTGATGTATAGTTGCTATTTATTATTATAGTTGATGTATCAATACACTTTATTTATTTTTTGAATTATATTGGCTTCCTTGTTTATAATATTTTTCTTTTAGTTTGATAATACAATAAATTTGTTTATTTTTTGAAATATTATAAATGTTCGAATACAAGTTAGATAAAAAAATTTATTTATTAAATTTATATTTATTTTGTATGAAAAAGGGTGTATTTTGCTATGAAAAAATAAAAAAAAATTTACCTTACTCATGAATTTATAGACGGATTTTCTGTCTGTATTCAAAGTTTGAAAAATTCATTTGTAATTATCGACGGAAAATCCGTCAGAAAATCTGTCTGTAATTACAGACAAAAAATCTTTCGGAAAATCCGTCTGTAATTACAGACGGAAAATCTGTCGGAAAATTCATCTGTAATTACCGACAGAAAATCCGTCGAAAAGTTCGTCGTCTTAGGGAAATTGATGGAGAATTTACAGAGAAAAAATCCGTCGGTAACTGGTAAAAATCCGTAAAAAAAATCCGTCGGTAAATAATTTCCGACGAGGCTTTTACAGAGGGACAAAATCCGTCGGTAATTTCGTCGGTAACCAAAAATTCGTCTGTAATAAAGACTAAATCTGTCTATAAATCTGTCTGTATTAATCCATTTTCTAGTTGTGTCTTCGACCATATCCTTTTAATATGCCACAATTCCTTATTGATTTGATGCCTTGATACCAAAATATTCAAGCTTTTTGACGCTTCTCATCTATCTTTGATTGAATCTTTCTCGTCGACATCGATACCAAATGACAAGGACACACCTCTATCTTTGATCGAATATTTCTTGTCGATGTCTACACAAAATGACTTCAACCCAAATTTTATCGAGTAACAATTTTAATAGAGTACGTAGTTGAGTTCTTAACCGCTTCCAAAGAGGTTTCAATTTGTACTTGGAAGTTGATCGATAATGCAATATTTTTTGCACTTGGCAATCATTGAACTTTAAACTTATCGAATAGTGACTTGTCAAAGAGCTTAATAATATCTTGTCGAAAATATTATTTTTGATATAACATATATAAATATTAAATAAGATAAATTTGTTTTTTTGTCTTTTTAATATTTTCGGTATTTATAAATGATCTGCTTATGCAAATACAAATATGCATAGAAGGATAAATTCTTAGGCGGGATGTATGTTATCGAGAATTCACGTGCATATGAGATAGAGTACGATACCCGAAATAACGTAGAAACAATAAGAAAAGATGAATTGAAAACTAAGGAACAAGAAAGGAAAGTGATGAAAAGGGCGTGTGCAATAATATAGTAAGGGAAGAGTACAGTAGTAGTGAGTTGGAAAATTGATTGATTTCATGGATTAAGGAGCAGAAAGAGCGGGGAAGGAATACAAGATACTAGGCAGTCAAAGGAAGATTAACAGGCTGGAAACACGTGCATGCATGTCGACATTAGAGGAAGCTGTAGCGGCAATACACTGCCCGGTTGACCGCAGACAAAACGGTCACACACTTCCTCGTGCTTTGTCTCTTCCCATCCCCATGCCTGTCTCCTCTGCCATTTCTATCCTTCTCGCCTCTCCGTATTATATTCTTCTTGCACATCCCCCTCGTGCTTACAAGGTTAAGGATTGTGATTAACTTTTTAGTTGAAAGAATTGGAATAACAATCATCGAATTCAAACTCTTTTAATCGTAAATTTTTTTTTTATAGAATGTTATAAAATTTTGGGTTTTGATAACCTACATTCTAAAGTCACATTTTAAAGTACCATAAATAAAGGGTTAATCACAACAAATATTTTTAAAATATTTTAACATTGATAAAAATAATTCTCATTTTTTTTATTGTTAGTTGAATACTTTGTTAGTCGAAGAGTTTGTTAATTAAGGTGTTGTTAATTGAATTTTCAAAAATGTCGACTCGAGAAATAAATGTTGACAGAAGGGATCTCAAATTGATGTAGCTCATCGAAGAATAAAGTTGACAGACATATCAAGATTGATGATGTAATGCACAATGGCAGTTATTTAGCTTTGTATTTGGACACGAACAGTTATTTTTTGAATACTTTAGGAGTGACACGTGGCAGTATAAGATTAATCGGATTGGTGTATAAATTAATGATGCTAAAAAAAATAAAAGATTAAAATTGATCTTCAAAAAACATTCTCGAACACAGTGATACTCTAGTAAATTTTTAAGTCTACAACGAATTAATTTTTTATAAAATTTCTTCCATGTCTTTACATTTCTTTTTTCTAATTCTTGTAATTTCCATTCATGCAATTTATCTCTTTTTCACAAAGTCATTTTTCTTTTTTTTTTTTTTAATTTCGAATTGTCATTTTAATTCTAAAATCCTTCAAATTCATTGAAGGCACTTGTTTACTTTTCTTAATTTGAAGCATTTATCTCTCTTTAATTTCTTTCGTTCTCAATTTAAAGTTTGTTATTTCAATTTGCATTCCGTTTTTTCTTTTCCTTTCTCGTTGAATTCAAGTCCAAATTTTTAAAATTAGATCTTTGACAAATAAATAATTTGTTAAGATTTTGTGAATCTTAAATAAATTTTGTTAGATTTCTATTAAGATTTTTAATATTTTTATTTAATCTTTTATTTTTAACAATTAAATTAATAGAGATAAAAACTTAATGTTTGAATTTGAATTTATTTAATTCAGCTTTTAAAGCAACATTTTCTTCTTTAATTTCAAAGATTCACGCATGCACAAAAAAATAAATAAATAAATAAATAAAAATAATTTCCAATATAGTATAGGTCTTCCCTATATAAACTAATGTTTAATGTTTAATTACCTCTTCATGCGCCATAATCATATGCCTATGCCACGGTCATAAGGTAAAGTCATAACACAAACTAATTATTTCCTATCCTACCTATATATTACCTGCAAAATTATAGTATACTATCGAATACTTCATAGTGGCTAATTTTTTATATTGGGTTTTTATAGGTATTTTTCGTTAATATTATGATATTTTAGTATAATACAATGATATGAGATAAAAATAAAACGTTGAGTAGTGTTACGGCCTGGCCCAAACTCACGCGGATCAACCCGACCCGAGTTCTCGCCGGCCCAGTAATGCGCCCTCCACCCGACCCGGACACGCGTCTCGTACGGCTTGCACACAGCCGAAGGACAGCGCCCTTGAGGGTATGGGCCTGACCATTGAAGGGGCCCACTACTGACATGTATATAAGGGGGAGACTGGCTCTCCCCCCAAGGTACGTCACATTCTTACACCACCTCCTTTCCGCCTGCACATATCCTGACGAGAGCGTCGGAGTGTCTTTGCAGGTGGCACCCCCCCTCTACATACGAAGTGCTCGGGACCTCGCACACCCGGGACCAGGAAACCACGACCAGACGAGCCTCTCCACCATCCCAAGCGTTGACCTCAGGATCCTAACCCGAACCGTCCGGTACCCGACCTACCGAACATTGGCGCCGTCTGTGGGGAAGGTTCATGGATTTCGTGCTGGTCCAGACTGGGACAGGTTCCGAGGTAGCGCCTCCCATACTCGGGGGAGGCGCCGTCGCGACGGAATCCCGGCAACAGCAACGGTCGCCCCCGAGGGATGCGACACAGACTCACGAGAGACGCCCCTTCGGGGGGACGGGTGATAACCACGCCAGGATAATGCAAGAACTACGCCATAGAATGCAGGACTTAGAGCGCCGGCTAGCAGAAAGAGAGCGCGACCAACGCTCCCCAGAACGGAGCCCCACCCGTTCCCGTTCGAGGAGCCGCTCGAGGCGCACGCCGAGCCCCCAGTACGAGTCGGAGAGCACTGGGGGGCGAGTACGCCCCAGAAGGAGAAGTCGCGACCCCATCATCTACGCCCGACACGAAAGGCGGCGCACGTCGAACAGGGGCGACGAGGAAGCCCACCGCGAGAACAATGAGTCGAGAAGAACTACCCGAGGACCCGTCATAATAGGAGCGACCCCTTTCCACCGCTCTGTACTCGAGGTCCGACTACCAAAACACTTCGACAAACCGACAGACATGAAATATGATGGAACGCAAGACCCCCTGGAACACTTGACGGCCTTTGAGGCCAGGATGAACCTAGAAGGGGTGGGAGATGAGGTCAGATGCCGCGCCTTCCCAGTCACCTTAGCGGGCCCAGCAATACGGTGGTTTAACAACCTCCCGTCGGGTTGTGGCCGCCAATAAACGGCAGCCCGCCTACAACCAATCCCGGCACTTCGAAGCCAGAGAAAGACCAAAGGAACACGCCAGGGACGGCGGTCCGAGTAAACCCCCCAAACCGTTCCCCCGAGTTGGGAAGTTCACCAACTACACCCCCCTCACGGCATCGATCACTGAAGTTTACCAACAGATAGCAGAAAAGGGGATACTGTCGAAGCCCCGACCACTAAAGGACAGGACGGGAGGAAACAAGAACCTCTACTGCGAGTATCACAATGGTTACGGGCACAAGACCCAAGACTGCTTTGACCTAAAGGATGCCCTCGAGCAAGCTATCAGGGATGGGAAACTCGCCGACTTCTCCCACCTTATAAGGGAACCAAGGAGACGCAACCGGGACAACGACAACGAAGACAGATCCCGACCAACAAGACGACGACAAGAACCAGAGGGTGACGACCACGGTCTCACGGTGGTAAACGTGGTGACGGCCAGGAATACCGCCCCGAGGTCGAAATCGGCGCAGAAAAAAGATGCCAAGGTCCTAGCGGTCTCCACCTCACCTGTTAGAAGTCTTAAAGGTCTCCCACCTATCTCTTTCGGCCCGGAGGACCAATGGTTTGACGAGGTGCCGGAAAGTCCGCCCATGGTCATTACGGCTAGGGTCGGAACCGGCCTCGTCAAGCGAATCCTGGTAGACACGGGGGCAGACTCAAACATCATGTTCCGAAACGTTTTCGATGCCCTGGGATTGAGAGATTCCGACCTGACGACCCACCAGCACGGTGTGGTAGGGTTAGGAGACCACTTCATCAAGCCAGACGGAATCATCACACTCCCGACCTCTGTGGGACAAGGGCAGAGACGGAGAACAGTCATGGCAGACTTTGTAATATTACGAGATTCCACGGCTTATAACATCATCCTAGGGAGAAAGACCATTAACGACCTGGGGGCAGCTATCAGTACGAAACTACTGGTGATGAAGTTCATCACCGATGACGGATCCGTGGGATCCCTCCGGGGCGACTTGGAAACGGCGGTCGCTTGCGACCACGCCAGCCTTTCTCTCAGGAAAAAATCCAAGGAAGCGTCAGGGGTTTTCCTGGCCGACCTGGACGCCAGGGTAGACGACAAACCCAGACCAGAGCCAGAAGGAGACTTGGAGAAGTTCAGAGTCGGCGAGGAGCACGATAAGTTCACATTCATAAACAGAAACCTCCCGCACGAAATAAAGGAGCCTTTGATGGAAATGATCAGGGCTAACGCCGACCTCTTCGCCTGGACGTCTGCCGACATGCCAGGGATAGACCCCCAGCTCATGTCGCATCACCTGGCCGTTAAGGCAGGAGCCAAACCAGTGGCCCAGAGAAGGAGGAAAATGTCGCAGGAAAGGGCGGACGAAGTAGCCAAGCAAACGGCCAGCCTCTTAGAAGCGGGATTCATCCGGGAACTGGATTACTCGACCTGGTTGTCAAATGTGGTTCTAGTTAAAAAACACAACGGGAGGTGGAGAATGTGCGTGGACTACTCTGACCTCAACAAGGCTTGTCCCAAGGACTGCTACCCCCTACCTAATATCGATGCGCTTGTCGACGCGGCGGCAGGGTACAGATACCTGAGCTTCATGGATGCCTACTCAGGGTACAATCAGATACCGATGCACCGACCCGACGAGGAAAAAACGGCGTTCATAACGCCAGGGGGCATCTATTGTTACAAGGTAATGCCATTTGGTCTAAAAAATGCAGGAGCCACATACCAAAGGTTGATAAATAAGACGACCCTGAGCGGCGTTCAGTTGACCTTCCAATGTCATCTCACGCTCAAGAAGCCGGGCCACGGTCTCATCGGACGCCTTCAACCTCTCCGCAACAAACGACGACTTCTCCTCAGCAGCATTAAGCTTTCCCCCCATCTCGGACAGCTGACCCTGGAGGAGTTCAACTTGAGCCTTAAAGTCATTGTTCGCCTTAACAGAAGACTCAAGCTTCCTCCGAAGCGCCTCCATACCAGATAACTCAAACTTGGCCTTCTGAGCTATCACGGCCCCACGAAGCAAGGTGCGATACATCCACCTCGCCTGCCCGGACAGCTCGGTTGCATGAAAATGCTCTTCTGTCCCGGGTATCAGTTGGGAGTCAATGAACTTGGAAGCATCAAAATTCCTCTCCATTACGGTAAGGGCCCCTTCCGGGCTGGAAGACATCTTTCGCTTCTTGGGAGTGTGGATAAGCTCCACGTCACTATCCGGATGAGGGGTGAGAGTCACGTGCCCGTCAGCGCCCCCTCCCTCATGGACAGGAGAAGCCTGACCCCTTGCGGCCTGTTTTCCCGACGTTTCGGTTTCCCGGACAGGAGAAGCCTGACCCTCTTTCTCCCCTGAAGGACCCTCTGACTTGCCGACGCCCTTCTCTTCGGCATTCTCGTCATCACTTACCTCAAAAAAGGGATTCTCAAGATTCTCAAGACCGGTCACGGTGGCAGACATTTCCACTGCAACAAACAACAAGCACGACTAGTCGTTAGATCGGAAAGAGAAAAAACAATGACAAACATAGGCAAACAAGGAAAACAACTGACAAACATAGGCAAACAAGGAAAACAACTCACGAATATAGCTCCTGGCGGCCTCCCATTCACCCATAAGAAGATGGGGGTTCACGGGGTTCTTTTCAAAGATAGCAAGAAGGACGTTCGCTATCTGCTTATCTACAGCCGACAACCTTTTGTACGACACTTTAACAAAAGGATTCGACCCCGCGCCAAAGCTCCAGTAAGTCTGGATGAGACGCTCCCCCTCTAACGACAACCAGAAGGGGTGACGACCTTTGACGGGACGAACCTTGAAATACTTATCCTTAAAACCATGGTAGGAGTCCTCAAAAAGGCTAAAAATCTTCCTACCCTGGGCAGCACGAAAAGAAAGGAACCCTTTTCTCGCCTTCCCCTGTTTGGAAGGGTTGGTAAGGTTGAAATAAAAGAGAAAAATGTCCACCGACGCCGGTAGCTCCAAGTACTCGCAGACCATCTCGAAGCAGCGGATCGAAGCCCAGCTGTTCGGATGAAGTTGGGACGGGGGAACGGATATCCGGTTCAGTAGCGCCATTTGAAACTCGGAGAACGGCATCCGAACGCCAACCTGCGTGAACATGGACTTATAAAACCAGATCCAATCGGGGACGCGGGGGGAATGAAAATTGAGCTCATAAATACGCTCATGAGGAAGCGGGACAATGGCCTCGTAGTTGGCCTCCTCGTCAGTACCCCCACACAAGTAGCCGGCTTGCCGGAACTCCGTCAATTCCTCCAAGTCCATCTGGTTGGGTGAACTCCTTATATCGTCGGTCACCCAAGCATACGGGTCGTAAGCCGCAGCAGATCCAGAAGACCGGGAGACAACGCGAGGCATACCTACAGCGGGGTACCACTCCGTTAGTCTATGAGGTCGGGAGCCCAAAAAAACTCAGAAACTACACCTTTTCAACTCAATCATGACCAGATACGGTTAAAAACTACGCCTACCTCACAAACCACCCAAAAAAGCCTATCCTGGAATGGTACCCCTTCCCTAACTCACCTACCCCAGCACTGCAAAACCTCTCAACAAAAATAAACCAGCCATGCAACAAACGCAAACAGCAAATCACACAACAATAGAACATAACACAGATACCAGAAGAAAGAAACCAGAAGATTACCTGGAACGATGAAGGAAATCTGGACTGAAAGTTGGAGCAAGAGGGAGTTCGCACAGAAAGCTTTGGATGTTAGGGAGAAAAAGAGTTGGAAATAGTGAGAGTGGGAGGTGGATAGGGAGAAAAACTGTTTAAAAACCACCCCCAAAAGCGCGAAAGGAAGCAGGGGCAAGATAGTCTTTGTGCACGGGTTTTTTCAAATCATTATGAGCATTAAATGCCCAGCGCGGAGAACGAAACGGCAAACAGATGCCACAGCAGATCAAGAGACACGCGCGCAAGAGACGCGTCCCTCCCACGATCAGCCGACCCGATGACAACGCACGAGTGTAAACATCACGCACCACCAATGGCCCCCACGGCCATCGCTGACGCGTCGGGGGCACTGTTACGGCCTGGCCCAAACTCACGCGGATCAACCCGACCCGAGTTCTCGCCGGCCCAGTAATGCGCCCTCCACCCGACCCGGACACGCGTCCCGTACGGCTTGCACACAGCCGAAGGACAGCGCCCTTGAGGGTATGGGCCTGACCATTGAAGGGGCCTACTACTGACATGTATATAAGGGGGAGACTGGCTCTCCCCCCAAGGTACGTCACATTCTTACACCACCTCCTTTCCGCCTGCATGTATATAAGGGGGAGACTGACTCTCCCCCCAAGGTACGTCACATTCTTACACCACCTCCTTTCTGCCTGCACATATTCTGACAAGAGCATCGGAGTGTCTTTGCAGGTGGCCCCCCCCTCTACATACGAAGTGCTCGGGACCTCGCACACCCGGGACCAGGAAACCACGACCAGACGAGCCTCTCCACCATCCCAAGCGTTGACCTCAGGGTCCTAACCCGAACCGTCCAGTACCCGACCTACCGAACAAGTAGCAATTTTGATATAAGACAAAAAAAATAAAAATTGTGAATCACGATTTTGGATAGGACAAAAAAATAAAAAATCGTGAGTTCCAATTATAATTTTTAATTTAAAAAATTGTAATTTACAAAATCGTGAATAACCACCTATTCAGTTGTGTTGAGCGACCATGATAAACCACTATTTTACGGTTTATCCTGTGCTCAATTGAGTGGATTTTATCAATCTTTCATACACTTGTTCATACTAATTGCATGGTTTTACATTTTCCTTCCTAATCATGTGATATAATTGAAAACATGTTTTCTAGGCCTTTAAACTGTCAATTTTAATGATCATTTATTACCATTCGATGCCTTGATATATGTGTTAAGTATCAGAGATTATAGGGCAGGAATGGCTTAGAGGATGGAAAGGAAGCATACAAAAGTGGAAGGAATACAAGAAGTTGAAGAAATTGCTAAGTTGTCCAGCCTGACCTCTTCGCACTCAAACGGTCATAACTTTAGCTATAGAGGTCCAAATGATGCGGTTCCAGTTGGGCTGGAAAGCTAACGTCCGGGACTTCGAAATGATATATAATTTGCTATAGTGGCCGTACATCTAGGAGATGCGAACGCGTGCTCCACGCGGACGCCTCGCATCTACGAAAATCAGCATGTTTGAATTCGCAACCAGCGAATTCTGGGCTATTTCTGACCCAGTTCTCGACCCAGAAAACACAGATTAGAGCCTATAAAGTGGGGGAATGCATCTGAACAATACAGATGGCTCATAATACATAATTTTTAGGGTTTAGATGTAGTTTTAGAGAGAGAGATGTTCTCTCTTCTCTCTTAGGATTAGGATTTACGATTTCTATTATGTTTAGACTACTTCTTTTCAATCACAGGTTCAATATTCCTTTAATTTATTTTCTACTTTTATTTATTCTATTACTCTAATTTATGAACTCCATGTTAGAATTAATTTCTTTATTTAATGCAATTTGAGGTATTTCAGATTTACGATTGTTTCCTTTTATTTATGTTATTGATGCTTCCAATCTGAAGGCATTTTTATTCGAGTAGATTTTCTTCCCTTTTGGCTTTGGTTAAGTGATTGGTAACACTTGAGTTATCAAACTCAGCTATTGATTGAAATTGGAGTTGCTGATTGATTTGGATCGCTCTAAAGCTGGTCTCTCCATAGGAGTTGGCTAGGACTTGAGGATCAATTTAATTAGTCCGCTTGACTTTCCTTTATTTAGTAAGGGTTAACTAAGTGGGAGCAACAAAAATTCTCATCACACCCTAAGCACTTTGTTTTCCAGTATTACTACCGGACACATAAATGCCACAGACACATAACTGGGTGAACCTTTTCAGATTGTGACTCAGCTTTGCTAAAGTCCCCAATTAGAGGTGTCCAGAGTTCTTAAGCACACTCTTCTTTTTTGCTTTGGACCTTGACTTTAACCGCTCAGTCTCAAGTTTTCACTTGACACCTGCACGCCACAAGCACATGGTTAGGGACAGCTTGGTTTAGCCGCTTAGACCAGGATTTCAGTCCTTTAGGCCCTCCTATCCACTGATGCTCAAAGCCTTGGGATCCTTTTTAATTGCCCTTGCCTTTTAGTTTTAAGGGTTATTGGCTTTTTCTGCTTGCTTTTTTTTTTTTTTTTTCTGCAAGCTTTGTTCTTTGCTGCTTTTTCTTACTTCAAGAATCATTTTTATGATTTTCAGATTATCAATAACATGTCTCATGTTCATCATTCTTTCAAGAGCCAACATATTTAAGAGTCTTAAACAACAAATTCAAAAGACATATACACTGTTCAAGCATTCATTCAGAAGACAGAAAGCATTGCCACCACATGTTACTAATTAGAATTTTTCTTATTAAAAACTCGAAATTTTATTACCTCTTATTCAAAAAATCTACTATTTTATTCATGTTTATATGACTCAAGATCTCTTTCATGAACTTGGCATAAGAAGGTATTTGCTCAAGTGCTTCTGCAAATGGAATCTTTATTTCCAGAGTCCTTAGATAATCTGCAAAGCGAGCAAATTGCTTATCTTGCTCCTCTTTCCGGAGTTTTTGAGGATAAGGTATCTTGGCTTTATATTCCTCAACCTTAGTGGTTAAAGAAGCCTTTTTAGAGGGGTTGTTGTCAGCACTTGTGTGTGTCTGATCCCTTACTGGCAATTGAACGCCAGAGTCAGAAGCTGGAGTGACGTTAGACGCCAGCTCACTGTCTGTTCCTGGCGCCTGAACGCCAGAAATGTGCAACGCTGGATTCTGCCCCGTTTGGGCGTTCAACGCCAGATTCTTGCCCATTTCTGGCGTTGAACGCCAATCCTGCCTTGTTTCTGGCGCTGAACGCCAGTTTTGGGCATGGTCTGGGCGTTCAGCGCCAGCCTTCCACCCATTTTCTGGCGTTTTAGTGCCAGAATTATTTTTCCCTGGGCTCTTACTGTCCTCAGGGGAATCTTTGGTGGGTTGCTCATTTCTTGAATTTTTGATGCCTTGAGGTGGGGTCTTTAATGTTTTTCCACTTCTTAATTGAACTGCTTGGCATTCTTCTGCTATTTGCTTTGATAGCTGCTGCTTTGTTTGCTTAAACTGTTCTTCCATATGTATATTAGCTATCCTTGTCTCCTGTAACCTGTCTTTGAATTCAGCTAGCTGCTTTGTTAGAAAATCCAATTACTGATTGAATTCAGCAGCTTGTTTTACAG
>NC_029794.2:77483996-77492188 GCF_000816755.2 Arachis ipaensis | reverse complement strand
CAAATGAGTTATGGGACCTTCAAAAATTTTAAGAAAGATTATTTTTGAAAACACCAAACTTAAAGTTTGGCACAGGATTTAATAGAAAAATTATTTTTGAAAAATGTTTTTAAAAAATATGATAGCCAATTATCATGAACATAAACACCACGTTCTAAATAACTGAGCTATAACTTTAAAGTATTTTAACAAGGGATAAATAATAAAAGACTCTAAACCAAAAAAAAGAAAGATTTTTCCTAATCTAAGCAACAAAATAATCCGTCAGTTGTTCAAACACGAACAATCCCCGGCAACGGCGCCAAAAACTTGGTGCATGAAATTGTGATCTCTGGTAATGGCTTATTAGGTCAGATACTCTGATCTAGTTTTACAGTCTGTCACAACTTCGATACAACTGACCAGCAAGTGCACTGGGTCGTCCAAGTAATACCTTACGTGAGTAAGGGTCGAATCCCACGGAGATTGTTGGATTGAAGCAATCTATGATTATTTTGTAAATCTTAGTCAGGAAGTCAATGATGTTTATCAGTTGAATTGCAAATAAACAATAGAGCATGGATTAAACGTTACTTGTTATGCAGTAATGGAGAATATGTTGGAGTTTTGGAGATGCTTTGTCTTCTAAATCTCTGCTTTCCTCTGTCTCCTTGTTCACGCACGCACGTCCTCCTATGGCAAGCTGTGTGTTGGTGGATCACCGTTGTCAATGGCTACCTTCCATCCTTCCAGTGAAAACTACGCTCACGCGCTCTGTCACAGCACGGCTAATCACCGGTTGGTTCTCGATCCGGTTGGAATAGGATTTACTATCCTTTTGCGTCTGTCACTAACGCCCAGCCTTCAGGAGTTTGAAGCTCGTCACAGTCATTCAATCCTTGAATCCTACTCGGAATACCACAGACAAGGTTTAGACTTTCCGGATTCTCATGAATGCCGCCATCAGTTCTAGCTTATACCACGGAGATTCTGATTAAGGAATCTAAGAGATACTCATTCAATCGGATATAGAACGGAGGTGGTTGTCAGGCACACGTTCATGGTTTAAGGAAGGTGATGAATGTCACAGATCATCACCTCCATCACAGTTAAGCGCGAATGAACATCTTAGATAGGAACAAGCGTGTTTGAATGGAAAACAGAAATACTTGCATTAATTCATCGAGACACAGTAGAGCTCCTCACCCCCAACAATGAGGTTTAGAGACTCATGCCGTCAGAGAATACAAAGTTTAGATCTGAAATGTCATGAGATACAAAATAAGTCTCTAAAAGTTGTTTAAATACTAAACTAGTAGCCTAGGGTTACAAAATATGAGTGGACTATGATGGATGATGCAGAGGTCCACTTCTGGGGCCCACTTGGTGTGTGCTGGGGCTGAGATTTGAGTGAGTCACGTGCAGAGGCCCTTTGTGGAGTTGAACGCCAGTTTTTATGCCAGTTTGGGCGTTCAACTCCAGTTTTTGATCCTTTTCTGGCGCTGGACGCCAGAATTGGGCAGAGAACTAGCGTTGAACGCCAGTTTACGTCGTCTATCCTTGTGCAAAGTATGGACTATTATATATTGCGGGAAAGCTCTGGATGTCTACTTTCCAATGCAATTGAAAGCATGCCATTTCGAGTTCTGTAGCTCCAGAAAATCCAATTTGAGTGCAGGGAGGTCAGAATCCAACAGCATTAGCAGTCCTTTTTCAGCCTGAATCAGATTTTTGCTCAGCTCCTTCAATTTCAGCCAGAAAAATACCTGAAATTATAGAAAAACACACAACTCATAGTAAAGTCCAGAAATATGAATTTTTCCTAAAAACTACTAGAAATAGACTAAAAACTAACTAAAACATACTCTAAACTATATGAAATTATCCCCAAAAAGCGTATAAAATATCCGCTCATCAAGATTCCTGGATGAGTTCAAGCACAAGCCAGCATAAGAGGGAGCTCACCAAATGTCCAAATTAAGGACAATAACTAAAAGTGCTAGGTGGGAGACAACCCACCATGGTATTATCTTTCATTTTTATTCTTAATTTTATTTTATTTTATTTTTATTTTTATTAGTGGTCATTCATAAATTTTTCATAAGCATCTGCATTCTGCATTCTTGCATTAAAAAAAGAAACACGCACGCGACGCGTAAGCGTCGCTGACGCGTCCGCGTCACAGGTGCATTAGGAAGAAAAGAAAAGTGAACAGAAAGTCACGCAAAAGCGTGGCTGGAGGCGTGCCTTATGCACAAACATGCCCATGCGACCGCGTCGCTGACGCGGCCACGTCATTTTGAAAAATAGCCTCCCACGCGTCCGCGTCACCCACGTGAACGCGTGCCCCTAAAAATCGACGTAAAAGAGGTGTATAGTAGCAAGTTATGATAGAGTGGGGCTGGAATGATGCTGGAAGCACCAGCCCTACCACGCGACCGCGTGCCCCACGTGGCCACATCGTTTTACAAAATTAGGCCATTCACGCGATCGCGTCACCCACGCGAATGCGTCACCCCAAATTTTGGCAATAAGCAAAATAAACAGAGAGTTGTGCGAATGCGAGGCTGCTCTCGCGCCACTAGCACAAATCAAGTCACGCAAACGCGTGCCCCACGCGTCCGTATCACTTGAAATTATCGCCAATCACGTGAACGCGTGATCCACGCGTCCACGTCGCCTGCGCCGCACAACTTATCCAGATCAGCGCCAATTATCTTATCATTTCTTTTCTAATCCTAATTTCTTCTATCTTTTCTTCTTTCTTCTTTTTTTCTTACTTACTTCCTCTTCATCTCTTTAACTTCTTATCCTTCTTCATTACTTCTCATCATTATTCTCTTTCATTCTATTTTTCCTATTGCATTTGCATACTTTCATTCACTGCATTTTAATTTTATACATATTTTTATCTTCTTTTCTAAATTTCTTATTTTACCATTGGTGTTAAACGTTCTTATTCAACTGTTGCATCTTTTCTTACATTACTCTGGTGCTTCATGGCTTATTTTATTCTGACTGGGTAATATTATTTATCTGTCAAAGCCAATCTTTTATGATACCTGTATCCCTTTTTGCATTGACATGAACTTACACTGTCTCTCATTACCCACACTCTTCCCCTTTGTTGTAATTTTTATACTATTGATATGCCACTTGCTTCTACTATTTTCTCTTTTGCCTGTTGTAGCTACCATGTAATTGAGACCCTTATTATTTGGCATTACTCACTCATATTTTATTTGTTTTCTATCATTATTTTTGGGTTCCTGTTCCTCTTTTTTCTCTTCTTTCAAGCTGGCCACCGAAGAAGGAAAAAGGGAGAAACTTCTATATGGAGCAATAGACAAGTCCATCTGCACAATCTGTAGAGAAAAGCATCAGTTGTAGCAGCCCGTCCACTTGCACATCTCAGCATGCACCGAGGACGGTGCAATCTTTAAGTGTGGGGAGGTCGATACCGATCTCCGTGGTTTAGTACCTTCCTGTCCCAACACCAATGTTTAAATTTTCTTTGTAGTTAGTTATTGCATTTGCATGATTATTTGTTTTTGTGCATATTTTACCACTACATGGTTGAAGTAATATTTTCTTTTTCAAGAAACTTTTTATAACATTTCACTAATTTGAGTTAAAATTTTTTGATAAACTTGTTTGAAGAAATTTTAATTTGGAACATGGTTTAGAGCTCGAACACACAAAACCAGTGAGATTTTTGAGCCTATTTGATTGGTTGCATTTTATCAACCAATTTTTTATTTTTGGTGTATTTTTCTCTCTGAAATTGTGATCTTTGACTTGCTTAATTCTATATTTTCATGGTTTGATATATGCATGCACTTATGTGATTGAGGCCTTATTTCACTGAGCTTACATACCCATATGGCCTTACCCTTTCATTATCCTTTGCAAACAAATGTTGAGCCTATTATACCCCTTTGTTCTTTACTTTAGCACATCATTAACTCTAAGCGAAAAACAATAATATCCTTAATTTGAATCCTTGGTTAGCTTAGACTAGTGAGAGTGCTCATGAATTAAGTGTGGGAAAAAGTGGGTTTGCAAACGTTTGGTTTGAGAATTGGGTGTTGTATATTCTTGAGAAAATATGAACAAGAATGTCAAGAACATGTTTCTGCATTCAATACCTTAATCATATGCATTAAAAAAAATTAAAAAAAAATAAAAAAAAGAAGAAAATGAGAAAAAGAAAAGAAAAAGAGCAAATAACAAAAAGGGGACAAAATGCCCCAAAGTGAATGGTGAAAGTAATGCATATGAGTTGTACTCGAAGTTAGGATGCATGAATATATGGAAAACATGGTTAATGGATAGTTAGATGTGGTATTATGATTACATGGATTGTCTAAAGTTAGGTGGAAAGTTTAAGTTAATTAAGGATTCAGATTTTAGTCCACTTGGCCAAATACAATCCTACCTTGACCCTAACCCCATTACAACCCTTAAAAGACCTCTTGATATGTGTTTATGTGCATTAAACTTTTGTTGATTGTTAGATGAAGAGCAAGCCTTAGAAAGCAAGGTTAGAAGAGAATTGAGAGAATCGAACTTTAAACACCTGAGCGATTAGAGTGCATACACTTCTGGTGAGGGTTCGATGCTCGATTCTTTGTTCCCGGCTTTCATGAGCTATTTTCTTCTGCAAGTCTATTTGTACTTCATTTTTATGATTTGAATTAGTGAAATCTAGTTCATATTTATTCTTGAAAGATTTGTTTACTTTTGACCAAGTAGGTAGAAACATTTAGCATGTAGTTGCATTCACATAGATAGGTTACATTTCATACATTCTACCATTCCTCTTCACTCTCTTATAGCTTCTCTTGAGCTTAGCATGAGGACATGCTAATATTTAAGTGTGGGGAGGTTAATAAACTACTATTTTATGGTTTATCTTGTGCTCAATTGAGTGGATTTTTTCAATCTTTCATACACTTATTCATACTAATTCCATGGTTTTACATTTTCCTTCCTAATCTTGTGATATAATTGAAAACATGTTTCCTAGGCCTTTACACTGTCAATTTTAATTATCCTTTATTACCATTCGATACCTTGATATGTGTGTTAAGTGTTTTCAGATATTATAGGGCAGGAATGGCTTAGAGGATGGAAAGGAAGCATACAAAAGTGGAAGGAATACAAGAAGTTGAAGAAATTACTAAGCTGTCCAGCCTGACCTCTTCGCACTCAAATGGTCATAACTTGACTTATAGATGTCCAAATTATACGGTTCTTGTTGAGTTGGAAAGCTAACGTTCGGGGCTTTGAAATGATATATAATTTGCTATAGTGTCCATATAGATAGGCGACGCGAACACGTGCTCCACACGGACGCGTCGCATCTGCGAAAATCAGCGTGTTTGAATTCGCAACCAGCGAATTCTGGGCTATTTCTGACCCAGTTCTCGGCCCAGAAAATACAGATTAGAGCCTATAAAGTGGGGGAATGCATCCGAACAATACAAATGGCTCATAATATTTAAGATTTAGATATAGTTTTAGAGAGAGAGAGGTTCTTTCCTCTCTCTTAGGATTAGGATTTAGGATTTCTATTATGTTTAGGTTACTTCTTTTCAATCACAGGTTCAATGTTCCTTTAATTTATTTTCTACTTTTATTTATTCTATTACTCTAATTTATGAACTCCATGTTAGAATTAATTTCTTTATTTAATGCAATTTGAGGTATTTCAGATTTACGATTGTTTCCTTTTATTTATGTTATTAACGCTTGCAATCTGAAGGCATTTTTATTCGAGTAGATTTTCTTTCTTTTTGGCTTTGGTTAAGTGATTGGTAACACTTGAGTTATCAAACGCAGCTATTGATTGAAATTGGAGTTGCTGATTGATTTGGATCACTCTAAAGCTGGTCTCTCCACAGGAGTTGGCTAGGACTTGAGGATCAATTTAATTAGTCCGCTTGACTTTCCTTTATATAGTAAGGGTTAACTAAGTGGGAGCAACAATAATTCTCATCACACTTGATAAGGATAACTATGATAGGATTTCCAGTTCTTATACCTTGCCAAGAGATTTTTCTTTATAATTATTAATTTATTTTTCTTGCCATTTAAATTGCTTGTTCCTTATTTTAAAAACCCAAAAATATACAATTTTCCATAACCAATAATAAATCATACCTCCGTGCAATTCCTTGAGAAGACGACCCGAGGTTTAAATACTTCGGTTATTTATTTTTATTGGGTTTTGTTACTTGTGACAACCAAAACTTTTGTAAGAAAGGAATTCTTGTCGGTCTAGAAGCTATACTTACAACAGGAATTTATTCGTGAAAATTCTAGATCCCACGAGAATTTCGCTCTTCAGACCACAACAAAATTTGGTGGTGGAATGGAAGCATGTTAAATGTAGCAAGGAGCTTGTATTATTAATCAGGTGTCCTAATTTTTTTTTGGGGTAAAGGTGTTTCTACTGCAGCTTTTTTTATCAATAGATCTTCCTCCTCTATTCTTGGCTGGAAGTCCCCTTACCAATTACTTTACAATAAGGAACCCGCATATGAAGACTTAAAGGCATTCAAATACCTTGTTTATCCTTTGACTTTTCCTTCTTCTAGAAACAAGTTCCCACCAAGAGCCATTCCAACAGTTCTTTTTGGCTACCGTTTGTTCAAAGTCAAGTCTTTGTTGCATAAAAAATCGGTACCCACAAAAGAAGAGTAGGTTTCACTCTCAGATAATAAATATCGAACCAACTAGGATTCACAAAAATCTACATAACAGTAGTTATCAACGAAAATATTCTTGATTAATTTTAAAACATGCCAAAATTACAGACCATAAAGACAAAAGTAGCCCGTTAATGTTGCAGTGTGATGTGATAAACGAAATAGCTTATGTGGCAAAAAAGAAAGGAAATATGGTCCGTTTTGTTTTTATCATAATTTTAAAAATAGTTTCTAAATCTAAATTTCTTCTCTCACAATTTCTCTCTCTCACTTACCCTATAACTAGGGGTAGAAATTGACCGGGCTACTCGACGGAAATTCGTGGCTCGGTTCGTTTTAGTAAATAGACTAGGTCTGGGTTTGTTTTATTAAATAGACTAGGTTTGGGCTTTTTTTAATTCCTATTAATTAAAAATGCTAGGTCATAGGCTTTAAAAAAGCCTACGAAGCTCGTTTGGCTGGTTTGTCAAAATATTTTTTTATAAAAATAAATTATTTTTAGTTTATACTTTTAATTATTCACTTATATTAAATGCAAAACAAAAATAAAAAGAATCAATAATCAAGATTAGTTAAGATTTTAACTTTTTTGTTCGAAGAATGCTAGAGGGCCATCAGAATTTATTGCCTTTAGCCATCAGTTAGCCATCAATATTTAACAGTATGGGACAAAGTATGTTGTTGGATTACTAGACTAAAGGAATTAGATTAATGAACTTGAGTTGATAGTTAAGTGATGACCAAAAGTAATAAATTATGATGGCCCTCTAGCATTTCTTTTTTTCCAAAGAAAAAGTTTATGGATTGTGAGTGTGGTTATTATATGTGACTAACGATTAATATATAAATGGGTTATACTTTACAAATTATGAATTATAAATTTTAGAATATATTTAATCTCAATCTAGGAATTTTTAATTTATTATTTTGAGTTATAATTCACAAAACAGGCTTTTTAAATAAGTTCTGGTTGAAAAATAGCCTATGAAAAATAAAAGACTTAGACTTAGACCATCTATATATTTCCACCTTTACCTTTAACTCACTCATTAGTCACCATCAACATAGTAACTATCCTCTACTTCTCTACTATGACAGAGTTGTCATCCCTGCCAACTCTGCTGATATCACCTCCAGCATCGACCACATCATTGGAGCCGCCCCTTCTTCCCACCTTACTCATCCTCCTCTGTCTCTGGCCTTCCTTCTCATGCTTACCACCACTGCACCTACACGCCGCTGCCCTTATTCGAGAATGTCTTCCAACGTTTCCAACGTTGACAGAATTTGTTTATCAAATATTGTATGATTAAATATTGTGTTATTTTTAATAATTTTTTTAGGTAGAAGTAGTTAATGTCAGATGTAGGACTTTAAGATACAAATAAATTTTAGGTTAAGGAGTTTTAAATTCATAAATAAAAAATATTAAATCTTTTAAAAAAATTAAAATTACAAACAGAATTAGAATTATGTTAAAAGAGAAATTTTTAGGGTCAG
>NC_029794.2:77482611-77483255 GCF_000816755.2 Arachis ipaensis | reverse complement strand
TGGCTAAAAATTGTATTAATTCCTGTGTACAAAATTCTGGTAAATATAGGTGTAAATTATATATTTTTATATACAAAATCTATGTAAATATAGGTATAAATGATTATTATTGATCAATTATTAACAAAAAATAATAATATTTACTGGTTATGTAACCTTGCTCGTATCAAAATTCTACCTTATCATATCCATTGTAAATCCCATCCTTGCCTATTATACCATCCATTTCCTAATAAAACACCACATACAATACAATACAATACAATATACTTTATATTAAGAAATCTAAATATACTACAAGAAAAACACGCATTCAAGTACACTTGAAAAGTCTAGCCAAAAGCGAAAAAAAATATGCCTTAGGCAAAGGTTACACTTTTCGAGCTACGTTTTTCTGTACCGAAGGCTACACTTTTGGTGTTTGGGAATAGGGTGCACTTTTCAAGTGATGCTGTTCAGGACCAAAGTGTAAAACTCAGAACTTTTGAAAAGTCTTGTTATGACTTAAATTCAAATTATATATTTATTTATAGTTTTTAATTTGAAAAACTATTTTACTAAAGATAATTAAACGCAATTTTAATTAATTGAATTTGAAATAAATTAAGGTTTTTATCCAAACTCTCTAATTATGGATTATTTTT
>NC_029794.2:77448447-77481908 GCF_000816755.2 Arachis ipaensis | reverse complement strand
TAGTACCTTGATACAATAAATAATATTTTAAAGTCAATTTTAGAGATTAATTTAGATTTTAAATTAATACTCTATACTCCAATTTTATTAAAATTAGCTTACTCGAATTAAACCTAAAATTTTCAAATTGAAACCCTAACTCTACCACAACACAACACTCTCACACACACTCCTGAATCTAAACGCCAGCCACCTTTACCCCTTACCCAATGGCAGATAGAAAGAAAGAAGGAAAAAAAGAAAGAAAGGGAAACAAGAAACGGGGGTCACGGGAATAGGGGAAGCAGAAGACGGAGCCAGCGTGGTAGGTGTAACTGCCACCGCCACCGCCACCGCCACTGTTGGCAAAGGAGAGAGGAGAGCGCCGGTGGAGGAGGGAGGAGCTCGCACCATCCTCGCAAATCGCCGCCGCCCTTGCGTCCGTCCCCGTGTTCACGGGTCCCTGTCGCGGCCGCCGCCTTCGCCATGAAGCCAGCATTGCCGTCATCATCATCATGGACTGCTGCTATGCATGTCGTCACCGCCACCTCTATGTCCATCACCATCAAGCAAAGCCACGGGGAGAAAGAGGATCTGTGAGTGAGAGATAAAACCTGGAAGGAGGGACGCAACCAGTCCAACCACCGCGCCCAGTCGCAGTTCGTGTCGTTGGCGCCGTCTTCGTCCGAACCGCTGCCAGATCTGCCGCTGCCGAAGCTTTTGGCCAAGCCTCTGCCACCGGGAACGCCACTGCCACCACTGAGATCCACTATCGGTAAGGGTTGAGTTTGGTTTACCTTCCATTGAGTTTTCGGAAACTTCATCACCGCTACATGTTGTTCAGATCGCTGCGGCCGCTTGGGGCGGCTGCTGGGGCTGCTGCCAGATCAGGTCAGAGACCGTTTCTATTTCATTTTTCTTATTACAGTAAGTATTTTTGTTTCGGAAATCCCGTGTTAGTGTTTTGTTACGTGTATTAAAGCCTTTGCGATATTAATGTTTTAGGAGTTAGTAACCGAGGTTGCATGTTGTGATTTAAAGATGTTTATGCTATTGCGAAAGTGTGCCGGGATATGAATTGAAGCTGCCATTGATTTTGGGTCGAGAGTAAAGGAATTCTTGGGCACATTTGGGTTATGGGTTCGACTTATCGAGGTAGGGAATTTTTCTACAAACTAATTTATTTTAAATTGATATGTTGAGCGAAATGCTTTGTTGGTGAGTATGTAAGTCTTATGCATTGTCTGATTTGTCTTGGATGAATATGGTTGTTTGCTTGATTGAAATATTGTCTAACTTTGTTAAAATGGAGATTTCTGATTAGTTGATTTAAAATTATATTAATATTTAAATGTCTGGATTTGGTTTTATTGAAAACTGATTTGGTCTTAAACCTGTTGGAAAGAGTTGAGGATTGGTTTGGTTGGGACCCGAAACGGGTGGCAAAGTCCAAGTTTTAGCGAAGATGCTGCTAAAATTTCTATAAAAACCAAGACTTTATTTGAAAATGTTATTTTGAAAATAGTGAATTATGCTTTGAATTGAGTTACTGATAAATGAATTATGTTTGAACTTATTTTATTATGAAAATTATTATATTTTGAATTTAATTTATTTAAGAAAAGAATTATATTTTATAGTCGATTTAAAGATGAAAACTCTTATGTTTTGAAATTTGATTTAAGTAAACAGATTTGGAAGAGTTTTAGTGGATTTAAAAGAAACTTCAATTTCGAGTAACTAATTTCACTTGACGATGTTTTAGGAAAAGTTTGAAATATTCTTTAAAACTTTGACTTAGTAAAACTGAAACTATTTCCAAGCCTTTGATAACGCTTCAGATTTAAGAATGAAATTGAAATTGGTTTTCGGTTTAAATGATTTTATTTTGGTTTAAGTAAGTTGGTTTTGCAATTGGTTCGGAATATTTGGATACATGACTTGGTTTTGGTTTAAACTATTTTATTTTTTTCAAATCAAGAAGCTAAGATTTTAGAGTTTTTCAAGGAATTTAAGGAAATGAGTTAGGTTATTCTCCCCAAAGTCTTAAGACTCTCCTGAGGAATTTCATCACCAAATTCTGATTTAGAATGAATGATTTTGAGTCTTTCAAAAGCGATTTTGAATATGGCATGATTTTGAAGTTGTTTGGAAGTTTTGGAAAGATGTTGCAAAAAGTGGTTCTGTTTTGGAAAATAAAGTTGACTTGAGAAAAGTTGTTCTTGGCAAGATGTGAATTGAATAAGTTTGTTATTTAAAAGTAAATGGGCCAAGTATGATTTTTTTGAAATAAGATTTTTAGCCTGATGGATTGTGGATATTACTGAAATTGTTGATAAGTTGCTTGCGCCTGGCAAGGACGGTTGGTTAATCCCGCTTGTCGAGGTTGCGGCGCCAGCGTTAGGGCGATTGCTTAATCCTTCTTACATGTAGATGTGAGGTCGGAGGCAGAGTATCCTGCTCACATCCTTTCGGATCACAGGAGTGTGCCCGACACTATATCCGTGGTGGGTTCCCATAGCTATATTCGTGATTGGAAGGAGACATTCCCATGGGAATGTGTCGGGTTGGTAATTGAACCAACAATGTGATATCACAGCCAGTATGACAGACATTCATCATTTGCATCTATATGACATTGTTTGGGTGTGCATATTGTAATTGGTTTGCCTATGCGAATACTTATGTTAATTGCTAACTGTTATACTTGTTGTAACTGCTCTTTATTGTGCTTGAACTACATTAATTGTGATTGTGTTTGATTGGTTGGTTTGAGATGAATTGGTTGATGATTGAGTTGTTTGGGCCGGGAGCCGTGTTGGATTTGGATGGGCCTAAGGCCGTGATTGGTATGCTTGAGGTCTAGTTCTATATAAAGTATCTGACTGGTTCAGCATAGACTTAATGAACCTATGCTTGAAACAGGATGATCATTTATACCACGTAGGTGACTTCTTTCATGTTTATGGTCTAGTAAAGTATGAAAAATCAAAATCTTACAGCATAGACTTAATTGAACCTATGCTTGGGACAGGTTGTTTGATGAATGGAAAATTGATGGTTTAGAATTCACAATAAATTCTCGTTGCAAGTATAGTCTCTAAACTAACAATAATCCCTTCTTACAAAAATTTGTTTGACACAAGTACAAACCCCTAATAAAACTAATAACCGAAGTATTCAAACCTCAGGTCGTCTCTCAAAGGAATTGTAGGGTAATGTTCTTGTTATTGGCTATGGACATGTATATTTTGGGGTTTTGAATAAGAGACAAGAAAAGTAAATTACAAAGGAATTCAAATGACCAAAAGGTCTTGGCAAAGTTTGGTGGTCAAGGATCTCTATCCTTATTACTAACCACAATATGATAATTTGCAAGGATTAATCCCATTAAATCATCCTCTAACTAGTTGAGGAAAGTCAAATGAGCTATATCAATCCAAGTCCATAAGTCCTAGCTATTCACTAATTGAATTAATGGGAGCTAGAGTCAATGGCTACCAACTATCAATTACTTGGACATTAGCAACTCAAGAATTCCTAAGTTACCTTCCCAAGCCAAGAACATAAAATTCTACTCTAACATCCTTTCAAGCATTTTGACAAACTCTTGGAAGGTATAAAAGGAAAGCATAGTAAATTGACAACAAGAATGAAATCTAACAACAACTTATTGCAAAGAATCAACAACAACAATCAAAGAAAGCACAATTAACATGAATTACCTCAAATTACATTAAAATAAAATAAAAGGAACAAGAGTAGATCAACAACAAAGTATAGAGACAACATAGAGGAAATTACAACAAGAGAATAGAAGAACAAGATGTAACAACAAATAATTGAGAGGTAGAAGTATATGAAGGCATGAATTGAAACCTAGATCTAAGTTTGTTAACCTAAACCTAATCCTAATTCTAGAGAGAAGAGAGAGCTTCTCTCTTTAGAAGCTAACTAAAGCCTTAACTAAAGCTAAACTATGTGTAAAAGTGATGGAATCATTGAATGATTCCTCCCTCTCCCCTTCAATCCTTAGTCCTTTTAAGTGTTTTGGCGCCAAAGTTGGTTTAGATTGGGCCCCACAGCCTCTGTGAATTCACCAAGCACGATTTCACTTAAAAATCACGTGTCAACACCGACGCGTACGTGTCCCTTGAGTTTTACGATCCACGCGTGTGCGTCTATTGCGCGTGCGCGTGGATGAGTGCATCCAAATCTTTGGCTTTTTTTCATGTGTTCTCCACTTTGCATGCTTTCCTTTTCACTCCTTTGATCCATTCCTAGCCTTTTCAACCTGAAATCACTTAACAAACAAATCAAGGCATCTAGTGGAATCAAAGACGAATTAAAATCATCAAATTAAAGGTCTAAAAGCATGTTTTCACACTTAAGCACAAAATGAGGGAGAATCACAAAACCATGCTATTTCATTGAATAAAGGTGAGAAAAGGTTGATAAAATGCTCTAAATTCAACACAAGATAAACCCTAAAAATGGGGTTTATCATTGGTCATTCATACTATTTACAAAAACTTTTAAGGTTTTACTAGAAAGAAAAAAGGTTTTGGATTTCGAGGAGTTAACAAAGTTCTCTTTTTTAAAAAAAGGATTTTTGGATTTTTTAATATGAACCTAGGTATTTGAGAAGATACATAAGATGAACAATGATCACTGTACTTTAAAAAAAGTTTTATTTTACGTATCTTATTATAGCAATTGTGTAACCCTAATGTGAGAACCAGCGAGGACGATGTTCTTACTCCCCTACAAGTTTTTCCTTTTCAGGATATGGGTGACAAACTTTCAGAAGAGTTATTTCACTTTCTGTTTATTCGACATCTTTGTATTATCTTAGTTATTAATATTTTTTTCCCTGGCCTTTATCTTTAGTAATTTTGTAAGAGGGATAGGAATTTGTGATATGTATATTTGTAAGTTATTGTTATGTATATGTATATAATTATAAAGTATTGTATCTGGTATGTATGTATGTCTCTCTGTGTGTGTGTGTGTGTGTGTGTGTGTGTGTGTGCGCGCGCGCGCTGTATTCAACGTAAAAGTGTTTTTGAAAGATTATGCGGTTTTAAGTTTTGAACAGGCTCTTATTTTAGTATTAAGTATGTTTAGAATCGTCGTAATATCCAAGCTATTAGAGTGGCGCAGCTGGAAGCATGATATTCTGATAGTGAGGGTGTTACACAAAGGCTACGCTTTTTAGCTTCTGATGCGCATAAACGTGTTATGCTACGATTTAGGAAATTGCACGATCGGCAAAATTCCTTCCGGCAAGTGCACCGGTTATCGTCGTCAAGTAAAAACTCACAATAGAGTGAGGTCGAATCCCACAAGGATTGGTTGAGTGAGCAATTCGGATTAGAAGTGTGTTCTAGTTGAGCGGAATCAAGATTTGAGATGAGAATTGCGGAATGTAAAATTGGCGGGAAAAGTAAATGACAAGAAAATTAAATGGCTGAATCTTAAATTGCATGAATTAAAGAGCAGAATGTAAATTGCTGAAATTAAAAGGGAATGGGGGTGATTGCATGAATTGAGTTGCAGAATGTAAAGAGAAAGTGGAAATCAGAAATGGGGAATTCATTGGGTTTAGGAGATATTGAAATCTCCGAATCAAAACATGTATATCTCTTCCTCAACCAATGCATTCATTGAATTTTGCTTGGCAATCTTATATGATTGGATCCCAATTCCTTGGCTCACCAATGCTCTCTAAAAACAAACAAATTCCCAATCCCTTGGTTTAAATGTTCATAAGAAGAGATGATGCTTGATCACTGATTATACCACACAATTTCATGAACCACAATTTGGTAGGATTACATGTCACAATATCCATCCAAACCCCAATCCAATTCACTGTGAGAAAGCTTCTCTAGCATGAATCCTCCATTCCTTTCCCAAGGTTCCGAAGGATTCCAATTATGAGTAGTTTCTTTCCCAAGACAACTACTCAATGGAATTAGATCGAGAAGCTTTCTAACAAAATTCAAGAGAAAAGATTGAAGAAGAAGATAAACTATTATTGATTCATTGAATTACAATAGAGCTCCCTAACCCAATGAAAGGGGGTTTAGTGAATCATAGCTCTGAATTCAATTACAAAGAAAAAGAAACTAGCTAAAAGTCCAAGTAAAAGTCAGTCCCCCAAAATGATTACTTAAGGCTCAAGAAAATGCATAAAACAACTAAAAATAAAAGAAAAAGGCTAGTGAAACTAGCCTAAGATGCCTTGGCATCAGCTTCCATGCTTACCAGAATAGGCTACACTTATCCTTGCTACTGCTCACCTGTAAAGCGTAGCCACATTGTATACCATAGCTACTCTATATAAGTGTAGCCTTAGGTTCCTCATTATTTTTTTTAATTTTCGGTATATATATAATATTATAATAATTTTTTGTACAACATAATATTTTGTAATTTGATTACATATATAATTCTACATTTTTTATTAAATGAGTTAAAAATTATAAAATAAAAATAAATACAAAATTATACTAAATAATTTTTTAACAATAAAAATTATCTATAAACAAAATATATTTATAATGAACCAAAAGTACTAAAATGAAGTTAATTTTGAATATTCATACATCTCACACTAAATTAAGCATAGTGTTCATACCCTGAGTCGAGCTATGCGACCCGGGCTAACTGAAGACAAAGCGACCGACCTCTTCAGGTCAGGTTCTCCGACATCTTCTTTAAAGAGTTCGGCCAAATCGCGATAAGAAGCCCAAAGCAGGCCCAAACAAAGGAACACAACCCAAATCTAAAGGCAGCCAAAGCCTCGAAAGATAAGGGTGGTTCCCCTTAAAGATAAGATGACTTCACTCGAAGATAAGATAAGATAACCAACTTATCTCGAAGAAAGGTCACTCCCCAATACTATAAATACACTGGAGCACCCAAGTATAACTCATACTCTAATTCTACTAAAAACCTGCCTAAAACACGTGCTAACTTAAGCATCGGAGTCTCTTGCAGGTACCACCACCCTTCGGTGATCAAGGATTAGCAGCTCCACCACATCCAACAAGTCGGACACGACAGTTCCGGCCACTACAGCAGATCTCATCCGAGATCGACCTTCAGTTTCAGGTAACCTTCGGAACATTGGCGCCGTTGCTGGGGAACCTGGAAGTCATTCCATCATCATGACGGACAACCTTGACAGCGACCACAATTATGATCTGGAAAACAAGACGCCGCATAAGAACGCGGACATCACACCAAAGGATAAACCTCAACCAAACGGAGACAAGCATTCGCCAAACACTGAAATCTTAGAGGCCCTACAGTGTCAACAGGATCGTCTCAAACAGCTCGAAAAAGAGGCTAAGCATCAACGAGAAGCCGAGAGGAACCTCCAGAGAGAAACTAGGTGATGTTGAGAGTTAGAGGACAAGATCCTAAAGCTCGAGGCTGATCTCAAAGCTAAAACCGTTCAGTCCAGTCACGATGACAGCTCCCACAAAGACCAAGATCCCTTCACTAAAGAAATCATGAAAGCTAAAGTTCCAAAGGATTTTAAAGCTCCCGACATGACTTTATACGATGGTACCTCGGATCCAAGCCATCATCTCAGCAATTTCAGAAGCAGAATGTATCTCACTGACGCCTCGGATGCCGTTCGATGCAAAGCCTTCTCGGCTACCCTAACAAAGACAGCAATAAAGTGGTTCGACAGTTTGACTCCTAGATTCATCCCAAGTTTTGACGACTTAGCCAAAAAATTCCTTGCCAGATTCTCCATCCAGAAGGACAAAGCCAAACATGCCCCGAGCCTATTAGGGATCAAGCAAGGAGATCGGCAAAGTCTTCGAAGCTACATGGAAAGATTCAACAAAGCATGTCTAGACATACAAAGTCTGCCAATGGAAGCAGCCATCCTAGGTCTCATCAATAGCCTACGAGAAGGACCTTTTAGTCACTCCATCTTAAAAAAGCATCCAACATCTCTGAACGAGGTACAAGAAAGGGCAGAAAAGTATATTAACATGGAGGAGAATTCTCGATTAGGAGAAACCTCAAAACCTGGATTCTCTTACCCCCTTCGAGACAAGGATAAAAAGTCCAAGAAAAAAGAAGATCAGCCCAGTGAGAAGCCTAGAAAATACCATAATTACACCCCTCTTCTGGTGTCTCTTGTGGATGTTTACCGAGAAATATGCAACACTGAGAAGATCCCACCACCCCGCCCAATCAAAAGCAAAAAAGAAGGGGAAAGTCGGAAAGAGTACTGCGAATATCACCGAATCTATGGACACCCACCAACAAATGCTATGACCTAAAGAACGTCATAGAGAAGCTAGCCCAGGAAGGAAGACTAGACAGGTTCTTGGCCAATAAAAACAACGAACCGAGGAAAAGAAGACGGGACAAAGAGGTCGGACAGGTTGAACGACCACCCCACACCCCTGAGAGACATGTTCATATGATAAATGGAGGATTCGCAGAAGGAGGGATCTCTAAATCATCTCGCAAAAGACACCTTAAAGAGGTATATCATGTCGGGGAAGGAGAGTGGTCATCCGATCTCCCCACAATTACCTTTACCCAAGATGCAACAGGCGTCATTCCGGGACATGATGATCCCATGGTCATCACTATCATATTGGCCAACGCTAATCTCCACATAACACTGGTAGACCAAGGAAGCTCCGCGGATATCTTATTTTAATCTGCCTTCGACAAACTCGGTTTGTAAGATAAGGAGCTCAGAGCATATCCAAATAACATGTTCGGACTGGGAGACACTCTAATCCAACCACTTGGATATATCTCACTACACACAACTTTTGGAAAGGGAACCT
Source organism: Arachis ipaensis (assembly GCF_000816755.2). Taxonomy (NCBI): domain Eukaryota; kingdom Viridiplantae; phylum Streptophyta; class Magnoliopsida; order Fabales; family Fabaceae; genus Arachis; species Arachis ipaensis. The sequence continues at coordinate 77,473,095 of NC_029794.2, read as the reverse complement.
GGTCAAGGACACTCAACGTAGACTACATCGTAGTCGACGTAAGCTCAGCTTACAACGACCTAATAGGTCGGACAACACTGAACCAGCTCGCTGCAGTGGTCTCGACTCCACATCTATGCATAAAGTTCCCAACTCCGGAAGGGATCGCCACGATAAAAGGAGACCAAAAAACTGCGCGACGCTGTTACAATGAAAGTCTGAACCATAAAGGCAACCCAAAAGGAGGGGAAGTCAACACTATCGAACTCGGGGGAGTACGAGCTCGCGAAAAACTTCGTCCACAACCTGAAGGTGAGACTGAAGAAGTCCAAATCAGCGATACCCGGGATAAGACAACAAACATAGGGGCAACCTTAATGGGAGGCTTAAAGGAGCCTCTGATACAGCTCCTAAAGGATAACGCCAACCTCTTTGCATGGAAGGCCGCAGACATGCCGGGAATAGATCCTGACCTAATGTGCCACAAACTAGTAGTATACCTAGGATCTCGGACCAAAAAGGTCTCAAGCTATGGAAGAGCAGGTGCAAGCCTTACTGGAGGTAGGATTCATAAGGGAGGTTAAGTACCCATTATGGCTAGCCAACGTTGTCTTGGTAAAAAAGTCAAATGGGAAGTAGCGGATGTGTATTGACTACACCGATCTCAATAAAAGCCTGCCCAAAAGATCCCTACCCACTCCCAAGTATAGACACTCTAGTGGATGCCTCTTCTGAATACAAGTACCTCTCCTTCATGGATCCTTGTTCAGGATACAATCAAATCCCAATGTATCCACCCAACCAAGAAAAGACCTCGTTTCTAACCCCAAAAGCAAATTACTGCTATATTGTCATGTCGTTCGGGCTCAAAAACACAGGATCTAGCTACCAAAGATTGATGAACAAAGTCTTTGTAGACCACATTAGGAAACTAATGGAGGTTTACGTAGACGATATGCTGGTAAAAACACAAAGGGAGGAATCCTTGTTGCCCGAACTCACCAAGGTGTTCGACACCATCAGAAAGCATGGTATGCGACTTAATCCCACAAAATGCACCTTCGCGATTGAGGCTGGCAAATTGTTGGGCTTCATGCTCACACAAGGAGGAACTGAGGCAAACCCAGATAAATGCTGGGCGATACTCGACATGAAAAGTCCGACCTGCATCAAAGAAGTACAACAGCTCAACGGAAGACTGGCAGTCCTGTCCAGGTTTCTAGCCGGTTCAGCCATAAGATCCCTCCCTTTTTACGCCACATTAAGGAAAGGAAAGAGGTTTAAATGGACCGCAGAGTGCGAGCAAGCCTTCCAAGATTTCAAAAGTTTCTTGGGGCAACCACCTATTCTTACCCGACCACGGGAGGGAGAAGCACTCATATTATACCTTGCAGTAGGAAATCGGGCAATAGCCTCAGCGCTAGTCAGAGAGGACGAAAGTGGGCAACAACCCATCTACTTCATCAGCAAAGCTCTACAAGGGGCCGAGCTAAACTATCAAAAGAAAGAAAAGTTCGCCTATGCTCTCATACTCACTTCTCGATGACTTTGCCCGTACTTTCAAGCGCACACTATCAAGGTTCAGACCATCTAGCCCATAAAAGGTCTCCTACAGAAGACAGACCTAGCTGGAAGAATCTTGCAGTGGGCGGTCGAGCTGTCCGAATTCGATCTTCAATATGAAAATCGAACAGCCATCAAATCACAGTATCTGGCCGACTTCATTGCTGAGTACACTGATGCCCCAGGAATTCCTACAAAATAGAATCTCTATGTAGACGATTCTTCAAACAAAACCGGGAGTGGCACAGGTGTGATAATAGAAAGCAATCAGGGAACCCAAATTGAACTCTCACTAAAGTTCGAATTTACTACTTCAAATAATCAAGCTAAATATGAGGCATTACTGGCTGGTTTGAGGCTGGCTAAGGAGGTAGGAGTTCAGAAGCTTACCATTTTTCAGCGATTCACAAATAATCACCTCACAAATAGAAGGAAGCTACCAAGCTAAGGATCCTACCATGAAGAAATATTTGGACAAAACTAGAGAACAACTCGGACAATTCGGGAAATATGCGGTCCAACACATACCTCGGGAACAGAATGCTTGGGCGAATGCATTCTCAAAACTAGCCACCACCAAACCACGGGGCAATAACAGAAGCCTCATCCAGGAAACATTGCAAAGCCCATCGATCTCGGAGGGAAAAAAGGTCCTAACCATATCAGATCAGGATCAAGGATGGATGACTCCCATAATAAGCTACCTCAAATCAGAGACACTCCCCACAGATAAGAAGGAGGCAAAGAGGCTAATACGAGAAGCACAGTATTACACTATAGTGGGCGACATCTTATATAGGAGAGGGATCTCAACACCCCTCCTAAAATGCGTACCGACCTCCAATACAAGGGAAGTCCTGAAAGAAGTGCATAATGGCATGTGTGGCAACCACTTGGGGGCACGAGCTCTGATAAACCACTATTTTATGGTTTATATTGTGTGGTTTTATCAAATCTTTACCCACTTATTCATTAAATAAGCATGCATTTATAATTCCTTCCTAAAAATACTTTATGGTTGAAAACTTGCTTCCTAGAGACTTTTAATTTTGTATTTTAATTCTCCTTTATTCCATTCGATACTGTGATCTGTCTGTTAAGTGTTTCAGACTTTATAGGGCATGAATGACTTAGAGATTAGAAAGGAAGCTTGCAAAAATGGAAGGAACACAAGAAATTAAGGAGATGACCAGCGAGAGGTGATGCGGGTGCATGGCTCACGCGACCGCACGATATGGAGGAAATTGCAGTGACGCGAACGCATGGCTCACGCAACTGCGCGGATTGGAAACTGCATCAGTGACGCAAAGGCGTGGACGACACGCACGCGTGGCAAGGCAAAACACTGGATGACGCGAACGCCTAGATGACGTGATCGGGTGACATGCGCGATCTGCAGAATCTGCAGAATTCGCTGTGGGCGATTTTGGGCCCTGTTTTGACCTAATTTTCGGCCCATAAAAACAGATTAGAGCCAGGGAACATGCAGAGACAGAAGACAACATTCATTCCACATAATTTTAGTTTTAGATCTGATTTTACTCCTCCTCTAGGTTTTCTCTCTACACATTCATAGTTCTTAGGATTTTGATTTATTGCTTTTTGGATTGGGGATATTGAGAAGAGTTATTACCTCCGCCAAGATTTCGTCATTCTAGTTTGTTTCCTTACTTGTCTCTTACTCTTTCATGTCTTCAATTTATTCAGAATTACTATTGGATTATTTTTAGAATTCATTAATACAGGAACTATTTTTATTTTTAATTGATCTTTTAATTATTATTTATCATGTCTTTCTCTTATGTTATGAAGTTTACATTCATAATCAGTGAGTAGTTACATAACTTGATTGGGAGATGATTGAAAGGAAACCTTGAGTTGGATTACTCAAGAGAAAGATTGTAATTGGGTTTATTGTTGGATCGCCCTCTAGTCATTGACACTAGTCCTTCCCAAGAGAGAGGATTAGAACTTGTGACTAGAAATAGCTTTCCAACTTGCTTGACTTTCCTTTACCTAGTAAGGGATAACTAAGCAGAACAACCTTCAATCATCAATTAATCTTGAGAGTACTCCAGCAAGAATAGGGCTTCCAACTAATCTACTCCCGGTCAAGGTTTTTATTTAAATTACATAAATTCTCTAATTTAATTTCCCGTTTATCAACTCAAACCATTTTAGAAAACATCTGATTAATGAAATAGCACACTTTTCTGCAACTCGTTGGGAGACGACCTGGGATTTATACTCCCAGTATTTTAATTCTAATTTTTGTGACAACCCCTTCTAAATTGATAAACAGAATTTCGGTTGGTTAAGAACTGTACTTGCAACATATCTCTTATAATAATTTCTTAACTCGCCAATTTCTGCCACGTCAAGCTCTTTCCAAAAAGATACTTCGAGCAGGGTTCTACTGGCCAACTTTGCAAAAAGAAGTAACCGAGTTCGTTAAAACATGCCTGCCATGTAAGAAACATGCCAACAAGCTAACGGATAGGCAGAAGCTGCCAATAAAGTCATACTAGCTGGGTTAAAACGGAGACTACAGGATGCAAAGGGAGCTTGGGCCGAAGAGCTCCCACAAGTCCTATGGGCATATCGGGCAACTCCGCACTCCACCACAGGAGAATTACCCTTCCGACTTGCTTACGGAATGGAGGCAATAATCCTAGTGGAGATAGAGGAAGGGTCCCCTAGAATAATCTTCTACAACGAAGAGGCCAACTCCCAAAATCAAAGGGAAGAGCTAGACTTCCAGAAGTCTGAAAAAGAGCTCGGATTAGAGGTATAATCAGAGGTATAATCAGGGGGTAATTCAGCGAAGCTTCGCCAACAATAATCTCATCCTAATCCGAAATGACATTGGAGCAAGTCGATCAGGAGAAGGGAAGCTAGTAGCTAACTGGAAAGGAGATTACCGAGTTATAGAAGTACTAGAAAAAGGCTACTACAAGGTGTCTGACCTCGAGGGACGAGAGCTACGAAGGTCATGGCATGCCTGTAACCTAAGAAGGTACTATAGTTAGAAAGTAATAAAGATCTTAGGTCAAGGTGCACTCTTTTTTCTGAAAAGGTTTTTTAATGAAGCGCTAGGCCAAGATCTACAAAATTACCCGATTTAGAAGGGTAAGCACTCATATGTATATATTTTTGTGTATATGCCTATTTTCTACTTGAATAAAGTTTTTCAGATTCCCTAAAAAGTTTCCTACCAAGACGCATTAATCTGAGCGCAAAAATTCATCGCCCGATTACGACAAGTTCGGCAATGTGAAAACCAAATTCACCGTCTGATCACGACAAGGTCGGCAAGGTGCAAACCAAATTCATCGCCCGATTACGACAAGGACGGCAAGGTGAAAACTAAATTCATTGCCCGATCACGACAAGGTCGGCAACGTGAAAAATCAAATTCATCACCCGATTACGACAAGGACGGCAAGGTGAAAACTAAATTCACCGCCCGATCACAACAAGGTCGGTAAGGTGAAAATCAAATTCATCGCCCAATTATGACAAGGTCGGCAAGGTGAAAACCAAATTCATCGTCCAATTATAAAGAGGTCGGCAAGGTGAAAGCGATAAAAACAAATTAATGCAAGAAGTTAAAAAAAGTAATCCATAAAAAGCGGCCTGACGAGGTCTGACTAAAAATGGACTACTAAAAATAACTTAGCTTGGACCGACAAGAAAAGTCAGACCAACGAAGACAAAAGCTTGGACCGACGAGAGAAGTCGGACCAGCAAAAAGCGTGCGCTAAAAGGGACACAAATTGGCCCAAAAAGCCATGACTCCACGACAAGGCTATCAAAATTGTTCAGGCTAACTAAAAAGGTTCTACGAGAAGACTAAAAAGTTGCTGGACAAATTAGCCCCAACGATCACCTCGACCAACCAAGTGGACAAAACAGGAGCTAATAAAAAAGATGTCGGACAGCGAAGTACCAACACTCTATAAAAATCCTCAAAAGTTGCAAAAGGCATGAACAACATATCAGAAAAATATATCCATCAAAATAAAAACATTTATAGACTCAAAAGGCCACCTAAGTGGCAGCCTCAAGAGTTTAAAAGTGTTTTGTTTTCAAAATAAAGTTGTATAGAAGCAACTGAAAATCAAGAAGTCTACAACATCAAAAGTTATAAAAAAAACTAGAGTTTAAAAACCCACAAGCTGGGCTATACAGATATACAAGAGATCATAAGGGGTCTAAAGTGTCCCTAGTAGTAGCATCCATGGTAAAAGGAGGAGGAATGATCTTCATGGGGGTGGCATCCACAGTACCATCCTCTCGGTTAAGAATTTGAACATCAGGATTAGATTCAGGATGGTCGACCTCGGCAAAAGGAATTGAAGAAGTCGTGGCGGCAGAAGCTTTGGCTGGCGGCACAAGGGGAGGCCCGCCATCTTCATCATCCGGGGCAGGCACTATCTTGCCGTCCTCTACCACATTATCCAAGCTGAAGAGAGTCAGGTCGAGCTCAGGGGCAAGAATTCAGACCTGGGCCTTCAAATTTTCATAAGCATCCCTTATAGTGCCTACTAGGTGACCCTGGAGCTAGGCGTAATCCACATGGGCAGAATCAAGCCTCTCCCTCAACTCTAACAGCTCGGCATAAGTGCGGGTGTAACTCTCCTTATGTTTTTTCGCCATCTCCTCTGCCAAATTCGCAGCTACCTCAGCCCTGATAGCTCGGGACTTTTCCTTCTCTAGGTCCAACTCCAGCTTAATTACCCTAGCATCAAGCTCATCCTTTCCCCCTTTATTTCTATCAAAATCCGATTTAGCATCCTCTAAAAAAGCCTTAGTCGCATAGACTGGGGAACCCTGGACAGTACGGAATAGGGCTGCACCCATATGGGCCATCCGGACACTATTACTGGTGATGAAATCCAAGTGATGAAGGATAGATACATCGTCCATTGGAAGATGGCCATAAGGAGCAATCTGATTGTCGACAACCCCATAGCATCAAAATCAGGGACATTCAAGTCATAGGGACTAACAGTTTTTTGCTTCTTTGTAGGAGGACCAGTAGTAGGGGAGGAGGTAGCACCAGAGGATGGTCAAACTGGGTCAGCAGGGACAGTCCAGACCTGAGGAGTTGGAATAATCTTCCTCGGTCCAGAAGTGTTCGAGGTCGGCTTCTTCGGAGGAACTTGAGAAGATCCTTCTCCAGAAGCCTTCGCCGAGATGTTTTGGGTAGCAGTTGCTTTCTTAGCCCTACGGAAGTGCTTCATAGAATCCATAGACTTCACCATCTTTGGAAAAGGAAAACAATGAAATCCAGTTACAAATAAAAAGAGGCAAAAATTCAACCACAAAGCAAAACTATAAGAAAAGAAGTCAGTCACTACCCAATTCAGCGCGAAGAAAGAAAGGATCTCCTAGAAACTTCTTCGTGTCAAGATGAGGGGGCTCGCCCCAGTTATCCTCTAATACATTCACAAAGGTCTGTTCGACCTCATCCAGACTTTCCCAAGAGTACCTAGCCACTACTACATTTTTTCGCCAACATAAAGGAAATGAGGGCTCATTATTCTCATCCAAGAAGAAAGGGCGGACACCCTCAACAGCTCGGACCTTGAAATAGTAATTCTTGAAGTTTCTAAAGGACTCATTATACATAGAGAACACTTTCTTTTCTTGAGTAGCTCGGAAAGAAATCCAGGAGGCTTTCTTCTTAGCTGCCCCAGGCTTCGTCAACACAAAAAGGTAAAGGAAGAGAGTTTGGGTAGGTCAGACTTCCAATTCCTGACACAACAATTGGAAGATTTTTATTAAACCCCACGAGTTCGAATGGAGCTAAGAAGGGGCTACATTGCAGGACCACAACAACTCAGTCTCAAAAGGGGTAAAAGGAATGGTAATATTCAATTGACTAAAGAAGTTGTCATAAGCATAGAAAAAGGGACTAACCCTCTCCTCAGGGTCAGGTGACACCAACTCATAATTTTTCTCCTGGTCCCTATTACTACAAATCCTATGGTACCTCCTAAGTCGCACATAGTACACAAGGTCAGCCACTGTAACACACATCAAAACTATGGAGTCCAGCCAGTCAGACATGCCGTCCAGGATCTTAGTTGACATCTCAACAATGTTTTTGCGGAAAGACAAAGGTCAACTATTCATATAGTAAGAAAAAGAAAAAATGGGTTACTACCAAACAACTCGGGCAAATATGGAAACAACTCAGACAATAACATATGAACATCAAGAGTCAGATACGACAATAAAAGAGAAACTCCAGGACTCACACTAAAGTCTAGGGGCACCCTTTTGGAGGCAATAACAAGGTAAGAATCCAAGAAAGGGAACTTGACAGTCTACACCCCAAACACCCCTCAACGGAGAAATTTAAAAGGTTCAACTCTTTTTTTGGTAACATAACTCCAACACAGACATAAAAAAACCACCATCATCAAACAGACCATGCAAAAAATCATCGAAACTACAATCTCTTTCCTACCAATAGTTTAACTAACGGCTAAAAGCTAGGAACAAGAAGATGTCATGGAAGGATGAAAAGAGACAGGAACAGTGATAATAAAAACCCTAAGGAAGAAAACTACTAGAAGAAGAAATCTTTTCGCATAAAGAATCAAAGTTTTCAAGAGCAAAACCCAAGTACAAAATCGAAGATTTACATCAAAAGTGCTACAGTAAGTAACAAAAGCGAACCACAGCATTAATCAAAAGTAAAAGATGCAACCTTTAGCAAAAAAGATCAAGCTTTTCAAAACGGATCAAGCTTTTCAAAACGGACTTGGTGAAAACCTAAAGTTTCGCAAGACATGCAATACCAAGACAAAACATCGAAATGAAAAAATGGAGGAAGAGATACCAACCTGTAAAGAAAGAGGAAACAAAGGAAAGGGGCAACGACTGAAATCTGCACAGGAGAACACCCTCGAGCTAAGGAAAACAGAAAAACTCCGAAGAGAAAGGAGAAGAAGAAACTGAAAGCAAGTCTTTTGAAATTTAAAATGAGATGTAAAAGAGGGAAAGAAGGAACAGCAAGAGGAGTTAATAAGCTTTAAAACCCTCGCACATTTCCAAGGAAACAAAAACGTGCACTACAAAAGGAAAGAAATGCTTCGCATTTTAAAGCAGCAAAGCTAAACTAACAGGAGTTCTACAAGAGATCTGACAAAAGAGCCAAATGCTCGAGCACGGCTTCTCCCAAAAAAGGTGTCGAAGACTAAAAAACTCGACCTCAAAGGAAAGACCGAGCTCAAGCAGGGGCACTGTTCATACCCTGGGTCGAGCTATGCGACCCGGGCTAACTAAAGACAAAGCGACCGACCTCTTCAGGTCAGGTTCTCTGACCTCTTCTTTAAAGAGTTCGGCCAAATCGCCATAAGAAGCCCAAAGCAGGCCCAAACAAAGGAACACAGCCCAAATCTAAAGGTAGCCAAAGCCTCGAAAGATAATGGCGGTTTCCCTTAAAGATAAGATGACTTCACTTGAAGATAAGATAAGATAACCAACTTATCTCGAAGAAAGCTCACTCCCCACTACTATAAATACACTGGAGCACCCAGGTATAACTTATACTCTAATTCTACTAAAAACTTGCCTAAAGCACGTGTTAACTTAAGCATCAGAGTCTCTTGCAGGTACCACCACCCTCCTCCGGTGATCAAGGATCAGCAACTCCACCACATCCAACAAGTCCGACACGACAATTCCGGCCACCACAGCAGATCTCATCCGAGATCGACCTTCAGTTTCAAGTAACCCTCGGAACACATAGCCATATCAAAATAAGCATGAGACCACTTAGAATTTACTACTAATACTCTATGAAAAACTAAAATATTATATCCTACATAAGTATCTTCTAATGAAAGTCATTAGTCAACCATACATATATCCATTCCCAACACTACTCCATTTTAGCCAATAAACCACAATGATAAACAACTTAATCTTCATTATCATCCTTAATATTATCATGCATAATTATATAAAAAAGTAATTAGAAAAATATTTATAATGACATTCGCAATTATAAAAATTAAAAAATCAAATTGAAAATGGTTAGAAACCAAGTTGAAAATACTTGTGTAAATTATCAAAACTATGTCGGCTTAAAAAATAAAGTTAGCACAATTCTTGGTGCTACTTCAATTTTTGATAACAAGAAAAATGATATGCAATATGATATACAATAGGAAGAAGAAGCATATATAGCTACAAAGGACATGCATTATTACACATTGAATTTGGGTAAAATACCATTACACATAGAGAAAGGATAGACCTTTCGCTGCTCCAACAACAATCTTCATTCTTGTTAACCATGACATTGATGCAGAGTATCCTGCAATTTCATTAAAACTCAGACATATTAGCATATTAAATACATTATTATAGTCAAACAAATTAAACAGTAATTAACCCAACAACTTACTTCTAAAGAGTTGATTCTCTATGCTGCCTCGTGGTAAATACTCATATACCAGAAGCCTATGTTCCTCTTCACAGCAGTATCGAATCAAATTCACATGGTGCGGGTAACTCAATTGACCTAGAAATACAACTTTAGTCTATCATAAACTAGAATAATTGTAATGTTTAACTACTAAACCAGAATGAATCAATAGAAAAAGAAAAGAACAAGGGACTTACCAACCACTCCTGTTGGTAATAAATTTACATTTCATGATATTTATTTGCTCTAATTGGGTGGATTTTATTGATTTCTCTTGTATTTATGCACTAAAATAGCTTGATTTTGTGAATTCTTCCAAAATTGTGCTTACGATTGAAAACATGCTTTTTAGGTCCTAAATCTGCTAATTTTAATTCACCTTAATTCCATTCAATGTCTCGATATGTTTGATGAAGTGATTTGAGGTTTCCAAGACAAGTATGGATTGAAGGAGTGAGGAGAAAGCATGCAAAAGTGAATAATTCATGAAGAAATAAAGTTTGGAGTGTTTTACAGCCATGCGTACGCACAAGATTTCATGCGTACGCACAATTGCAATTTTTACAGCCATGCATACGCACAAGAATTTATGCATACACATTATTGCATTTTTCTACATCTATGAGTATGCATGGTTAGGCATGCGTACGCACGAATGCCATCACGTGATTCGTTAATGAGAAGACACTAGGGGCAATTTCTGGACCTGCCAAAGTCCAATTCAACTCATTTCTGAAGCTATTAGAGGCCAAATTCATAAGGATGAAGTGAGAGCAATTATGTTTAGTTAAAATCGTGTTTTAGGGTATATTCTAGAGAGATAAGATCTCTCTTCTCTCTAGAATTAGCATAGATTAGATTAAATTTCTCATAGCTTTAGGTTTTAATTCTTGTCTTGATTTAGTTTTCATTACAAATTGTTGTTACTACATCCTTGCTTTCTTAGTTTTTGATTCACTTGAAAATTGTCTCTCAACAATTTCCTACCGGCAAGTGCACCGGATTGTTGTCAAGTAAAAACTCACTGTAGAGTGAGGTCGAATCACACAGGGATTGGTTGGTTGATCAATGTTAATTAAAGAATTGTGCTAGTTGAGCGAAATCATAATTGGGTTGAGATTGCATAATGTAAATTTGGTGGGAAACTTAAATTGTAAGAAATTAAATGGCAAAAATTAAATTGCGAGAAATTAAATGACAGAAGCTTAAATTGCGTGAAATTAAATGGGAATGGGGATTAAGCATGAAATTAAAGAGCAGAATGTAATGAGAATGGGTAAGATCAGAGTAAGGGATTCATTGGGTTTTAGGAGATATTGAACTCTCCAGATCAAATCATTTTCATTTCTTCCTTAATCAATGCATTCACTGACATTTCTTGGCAATCTTAGATGATTAGATCCCAATGTCTTGGCTCACTAATCTCTCTAAGCATGAACAATTTCCCAATGTCTTGATTTAATTGCTCATGGGAAGAGTTGAAGTTCGATCACTGATTATACCACACAAATTCATAGATCAAAGTATCGGTAGGATTAAATGTCACAATATCCATCCAACCCCCAATCTAATCCAATGTGAGAAAGCAATTCTAGCATGAATTCTTCATCCCTTTCTCAAGGATCAGAGGAATTCCAATTATGGATAGCTTCTCTGTCAAGACAACTATCCAATTGAATTAAGATCGAAAGCTTTCTAACAAAAATCAAGAGAAAAGAAAGAAGAAGAAAATGAAAACTTCTATTGATCCATTGAATTACAATAGAGCTCCCTAACCCAATGAAATGGGTTTAGTTATTCATAGCTCAATTCAAATTATAGAGAAAGAAAAGTGCAGAAAACAGAAACTAAAAGAAAAGTGCAGAAAATAAAATCAGGAAATTGAACTCCCAGAGCCCCCCCTCAGGGCCTCCCAGAAGCTCCCCATTCTTCAACAATTCCTCCATTTATGTCCATCTTCAATTGCATCTTCAAATACTTCAAATACTTGGATGTGGGCCTTGGCCTTGATTGAAGCAGTTAGTAGTAATTCTTTGATGACGGACGTTGGCATCTAACGTTCATACTGGGCATAGGTGCAATTTTGGAATCAAATTAGCCTTAACGTTGGTGTCCACGTTTGAGGGTAAACGTTGAGCCAAATGTTTTTTTAAAAATTTGGGTTTTGGTTGCTGTCATTGGCGTTTGATTTAACATTGGAGTGCCAACGTTCTTCCACCCACGCGTACGCGTGGCCTATGCGTACGCGTGGATGGTCAATTTTGGCCATTTCACGCGTAAGCGTAACCAATGCGCGCGCGAGGTTGGAGAGAAATACCTTCCCACGGGTACGCGTCATTGACGCGTGCGCGTCGATGCAAAAATCCCCAACTCTAATTTTTGAACACTTATCGCGAACATTGGCTTTAGCGTTGAACTATAAACGCTCCCTCCAACGTTGGCACGTCCACGCGTGCACGTCACCTACGCGTGCACGTGGATGCTAAATTCTAAAATTCCAAAACTGAAGTCTATATCGCAAGCGTTGGTGGTAACATTGGTTTGGCAACGTTACCTTCAATGTTGACACCCTTTTTTGCATAATGTTGCGCATCAAGCCTTGTGACGTTCCTTTGTCCTCTTGTCAACGTTGCCAATTTCATGCCCACTATTGACTATTATATATGGTTGGAAAGCTCTGAATGTCAGCTTTCTAACCCAACTAGAATCACCTCAATTGGACAGCTAAAACTCATGTTATGCTCCTTTGAAGGGGACAGGGTCGCTGGCGTCAGTGTGCAACGTTGGAGGCAACGTTGGCACACCAACGCTTACACCAATGTTGGTAACAATGCCAGATTTTGAAGCTAAAACATATTGTCCACCCTATACTATTATATATTGTTGGAAAGTCCTGAATGTCTACTTTCCAATGCCATTAGAAGCGTATCATTTGAAGCTCTACAAATCGAGTTATATTCCGTCGAAGGTGCAGAGGTCAACTGACCTTACTGCAGGTTGATACTATGTTCGTCTATGCACTTTTTGAGGCAGTTTTCTCCCTCAATTTTAGTGTCCACCATGTAGTGCCATATATTCTTGGAAAGCTCTGTATTCTTACTTTCCAATGCCTTTGGAATCACTTCATTTGGAGCTTTGTAGCTCAAGTTATTCTTATTTCAGGTAGACCCCTTCAGGCTGTGAGGAGCACCGTTTCCGGCAACGTTGGAGCAAACTTTCGCTCCAATGTTGCTTCCCTTTGCTACCTTTCATGGCCTTCTTGTTGCTTCTTTGCCTTCCTTTTTCTTAGTTTCCTTTCCACTTATCATCAACCGAACAAAATCCATCAAAGTGTTGCCTTAATCACAAGATAATGCATCATTCATAGCATCAAACAAATCTTTACATAAATCTCATAAAAATGTACAAAATTAACAATGTTTGATTGAATCAAGGCAAGGATGAATTTCTCATCCAAATACTTACTTATTGCCTAAGGAATGCATGAAACTACTCTAAAACAAACTAAAAATGGGTTATGAAACTAGCCAAGATGCCCTGGCATCATAACACCAAACTTAAATCTTGCTTGTCCTCAAGCAAGTGATAGAACATGAAAATACAAGAGATACAAGTCCTTATTCAGAGAATTCAAATCCTTGGTTCATGGAGTTTCATGCATGGCAATTTAGGTTCATGTTCATGCTGGTTTTTAGGCTCTCAAATGCTCTTGAATTCTCACTCTATTACTTTTCTATGAGACTCTTATTCTTGATCCTTAACTTCTCTATTTTTGTTTTCTTTCCTTCTTTAGAGCTTATTTCTTTTGCACTACAACATTTTGGGTCTATGGCCACAGTTTTTTTGGTCACGGTAAAAAACCGTGACCATAGACCCTCTATGGTCACGGTTTTTCAGCGTGACCAAAAAAAAAAGGTATGGTCACGGTTTTTTTAGAAAGGGTGACCATAGAGTATCTATGGTCACGGTTTTTTAAAAAAGAGTGGCCTAAAAGGGTCTATGGTCACGGTTTTGAGGGGTGACCTAAAGGGGTCTATGGTCACGGTTTTTTACAGTGACCATAAAGGGTCTATGGTCACGGTTTTTTAAAAAAGGGTAACCTAAAAGGGTCTATGGTCACGGTTTTGGAGTGTGACCTAAAGGGGTCTATGGTCACGGTTTTGGGGGTGGCCTAAAAGGGTCTATGGTCACGGTTTTGGGGGTGACCTAAAAGGGTCTATGGTCACGATTTTTTACAGTGACCAAAAAGGGTCTATGGTCACGGTTTTTAAAAAAAGGGTGACCTAAAAGGGTCTATGGTCACGATTTTGGGGGATGACCTAAAGGGGTCTATGGTCACAATTTTCGGGTTGGCCTAAAAGGGTCTATGGTCACGGTTTTGGGGGTGACCTAAAGGTGTCTATGGTCACGGTTTTTTACAGTGACCTAAAAGGGTCTATGGTCACGGTTTTTCGGAAGAGTGACCTAAAAGGGTCTATGGTCACGGTTTTGGGGGGTGACTTAAAGGGGTCTATGGTCACAGTTTTGGGGGGTGACCAAAAAGGGTCTATGGTCACGGTTTTAGGGGGTGACCTAAAGGGGTCTATGGTCACAGTTTTTTATGGTCACGGTTTTTCAGAAAGGTGACCTAAAAGGGTCTATGGTCACGGTTTTGGAGGTGACCTAAAGGGATTTATGGTCACGGTTTTGGGGGGTGGCCTAAAGAGGTCTGTGGTAACAGTTTTTGGGGTGACCTAAAGGGGTCTGTGGTCACGGTTTTGGGGGTGACCTAAAAGGGTCTATGGTCACGGTTTTTTGAAAGGGTGACCTAAAAGGATCGATAGTCACGGTTTTGGGGGGTGACCTAAAGGGGTCTATGGTCACGGTTTTGGGGAGTGGCATAAAAGAGTTTATGGTCACGGTTTTTTGAAAGGGTGACCAAAAAGGGTCTATAGTCATGGTTTTAGTGGCTGATCTAAAATGGTTTATGATAACAATTTTGAGAGTTAATCTAAAAGGATCTATAGTCATAGTTTTAATAATTTGAATTTAAATTAATTAAGATTTATATATATTTTTTATAAATTAATAATTAATATAATATTTTTATAAATATTAATGTTTGACTAAAATTAATTTTTAATTTACCCTACTCCTCCTAAATTTTATTAAAATTACCTCAATACTCAATAGTGTCAATCCTAACCCTAATTTTAAACACACATAAAATTCTAATCTCCACTGCCACTTACCACCACCACATCGCTTCCCCTTTCTTTTAACATACCAACACACAGCAACAGAAATTAGAAGCAAGAAAGAAAAGGGAGAGATCGATCCTAGAGTGAGGCTGCGATGGGGAAGAGAGAAGAGAGGAGGGGGAACTGCTGCCGCACCCCCACCGCGTCTTGATGCCGCCGTCGTCTTCTCGGTGGAGCCGTGCGCGAGAGAGGAAGGTCGAAAGAGAGATAGTGATTCGAGAGAGAAGAGGAAGCAGCGCTGTCACCCAGCCGCCTTGCCTCCTTACTGCTGCCGAGTCACCCATTCCCGTCGCTATTCCGGCGCCATGGAGCCATCGCCGCCATCATCACGAGCTGCACATCATCGCCGTTAGATCCACGTCGCGTTGCCGTGGCCGGAGCTTCTGCCGCCGCCGAGGAAGCTCGCGAAGAGAGAGAAGGAACCGCGAGCTAGAGGAGCCGTTGTCATTGCCGTTGTTGCCCCGCCGCTGCCACCGTGACCGCGGGTGGAGTCTGCCATCGAGCTGTGTGCCGCTGATGGTGGTGAACCAAACGTTGCCCTTGATGCTGGAGAAGAACACCGGAGTTGCTGTTCTGGTTCCGATTCCTCCATTTTTGAAACTGTAACCCTCTCATCCTTGTTCTGCTTCAAACTTGTTCCTCTGCCATGTTCTTGTTCTAATCATAGTCATATATATTCTTATTTTAGTTCTGCCACTTTGCTTCTAAATTTCTGTTACAACTAGTATTGGTGTCAATGTTGTTTTGGGACTGTTATAGCTGTTGCTGGTTCTGTGTGAGGTTACTGCTGCTGCGAGATAGGGAAAAAAGGAATTTGTCGCAGTTATAGATTTCTTCGAGTTCCGGTTAATTAAGGTAGGGGATTTATTTTAAAATTAACTGTTTAAATTCATGAATGCCAATGAAGTTTAGTGAGTAACTGCAAATAATTTGTGAATGTTTTGTGCGATTAATCGATAAAAATCAACTTGGTTTTGTTGTTATGAGTGATTAATTGGCGGAATTAAGCTTTGTTTGAGGTTTTAAAAAAATGTGATTGGTGTGGTATTGAGACTGATTTTGACTTGAGGTTGTGATTTGTGAATAATGATTTAATTGTTTGAAAGTGATTAATTACTCGAATTCTTGGTTATGCTGACTTCTTGATTTAGTTGTGGAATTGAGATTTATTTGGATATTGTTGAAAACTTGTTTGAGAATCATTGGTTACTGGATATGTTAATTTAATTTGACTGGATAATATTGTGTTGAGTGTTGAATTGATTTAGGCTTGTGCTAGGTCTGGAATTATTGTAATGATGGTTTGATTGTGACTATTTTCTGAATAGAGAATGAGTGCTTGTTGTAAATTTTGGTTATATTATCAATAAATTTGGTCACTAAATTGAATGGGTTGAGAACCTTGCTGTTCTGATTGTTGTTGAGAAGAAGTTTAGTGAATTGTGGAGATTGAGGTTGATGAACCAAAAACAGATTAAGCCTTGATTTCTAAACTGATTTCTTAAAATTGATTTCTTAACTGAAACAATAATTTTGAGGGTTTATAAATAATTTAAAATTACTAAAATTATATGGCTATAAAATATGTTGATTATTAAGAATTCTGTTGATTTGGTAAAATAATATTTTATTTTAATCGAATTGAAACTGTTAAAAATATTTTTTCTTATTCAAGTTTCTATTATCATATGTGTGTATTTGTTGTTAAAACTGTTAATCTTCTTCTCAATTCTCATCCACCACCAATGAAAGTTTAGATTTATCAGATTTACACTCACATTTGGCATACCCAGAAAGCATTCTCTGTTTTTGATATAAAAAGTGTACTTTTTTGAGAACTGGGTAGATTTGGGTTCTTTGTTTTGTGTGTTACCATAGTCAAAGATCTGAGCTTTTTGGGTTTGGTCTCTGTGTGTAAAAGGGGTGACTCATGTTAAGGGATTTCAGAGATCTGGGATTTGTGGTTTTGACCTTGTGAATCTGAGTCCGTACAAATAGGTAAGACTTAGAAAGACTATGTTCGAGTGCTTGTATTACTTAGAATGCTTATGCTTATGTAATAATATCTACTAACACAAGTTGGTTTATGATATAAGTGCTGAATATTCTGTTTCCTTTTTTCGCCTAATTGTGTTGTTGTAAGGCATTATGATGCTTGCTCACATTGCTTTTTAGTTAAATGGTATCCATCAATTAAGATTCCAGGGTCTGATATTATGCATGATGTTACCTATTAATTAACGAAAAAATTGAATGTTGATGCATTTGTTTAATGTTTCTTTCTTATCCAAATTTTATTTTTTTGTTTTGTTACATATATTGTAGGCATCAAGGCTTTTTCTAAGAAATGGGTTCTGATCTGAAATTCGCAATGTCCAAGGAAACTCCTATTTTTGTTGTTATTGGTTTAATTAGTTTTAATTTAGGTCTTTTGTGAAATTGTAGCAGTGTAGCACTAATGCTGTCCGTTCCTTTCTTCTAGAATTAAATTGAATAATTATTATATAGTTCAACACAAAGTTATCATCATCGGATTATTATATTTTATTGAAATCATATTAAACAACAAGGACTGCTATATGTAATTTGGTTGTGTTAGTGCTAATTATTTGAAGTACAACTAAGAGAAGAAAAATTAAAGTCTTCATGCAGACTTTCTTTTTCATTTTTCTGTTGGGATAATTTAATTACTTTCATACAATTGGGTTCTAAGTTCTTGTATCTTGATGGAAATAAACTATGTAGGGAATGCTTTTTTCTTTTACCTTTTTCTTTTCGTTTCTTTTAGGATTAGTATTTGTTAATTGATTATTTTGTTTTCCTACTCTCGAATGTTCTTTACCTTCTCTTGAAATTTGTTTTGGCTTTGTTTTGTGTACAGGATAATTTTTTTGTACTGGTAAAGACAACAGGAGTTGACTAGTTTCTGCGGCACTGTTTATAACAACTTCGAATATTCTTTACTTTTTAATAAGAGACTTTATCCGATATTACATGTAATGGATAAATTGCACCTTATTTTGATTAGTGTTGTAATGGATATTTATTTTTTAATAAAATTTTTATGATTTAGATTTATTGAATTTCTCATTCTTAAATTTATTTTGTGATTATCATCATTTTAGGATGAGATTATGTTTTTAAAAAAATTAGATTTCATAAAACAAAATAGGCTATGGTCACCATTTAAAAATAGGGTGACCATAGATAAGCTATGGTCACGGTGAAAAACCGTGACCATAGATAAGGCTATGGTCACGGTTTTAAAGAGGAGTGACCATAGATAAGCTATGGCTACGGTGAAAACCGTGACCATAGATAAGGCTATGGTCACGGTCTTAAAGTGGAGTGACCATAGAGGCTATGGTCATGGCGAAAAACCGTGACCATAGATAAGGCTATGGTCACGGTTTTAAGGAGGGGTGACTATAGAGGCTATGGTCACGGTCAAAACTGTGACCATAGATAAGGCTATGGTCACGGTTTTTACGCGTGACCATAGATTAACCTATGGTCACGGTGAAAAAACGTGGCCTAAAGTATCAGATTTTTAAAATTGAAACCGTGACCATAGAAACCGTGACCATAGATAAAAAAACCATGACCATAGACCTATGGCCACGAGAGAATAGTCCACGGTAAAAAACTGTGACCATAGGTCCAAAACCGTGACCATAGATCTATGGTCACCCTTTTTACTAGCTATGGTCACGGTTTTTTACCGTGACCATAGGCCTTTTTTTTTGTAGTGCGGTAGCTAAGTATTCTGTAATGAGACAACTTTTTAGGATAGGCTTTCAGCCAGCACTCCCGAACCAGTTGGTTCAAGGTGCTAGGTATTGAAACACCCCTAAGGACTTAATTACCCAAGTCTCTCCTCAGCACATACACACCATAGGCACATGGTTTGTTATTCATTCTCAAGACCTTAGTGTCCAGCACCTCTTTGGGTCGCTAAATGTTTTGTGACAAGGTTGCTCTTGATTATGAATTTTTAGTTGACAATCCCGGGTTAGTTAACTCAAGTTGTCAAGTGATGAAGCACTCCTAAGAACTTACTCATTCAAGCATATCCTTGCATAAAATCACCACAGACACATGCCTTAAGGTTCAAACTATTGTTGCCCAGCTTTAATTTGTGCTCTTTTCTTTCTTTTTCATTCTCTTTTTCACTTGTTAGGATCTTTATTAATTCATTTAAGTCTCATAGAAAGGACTTTAAGCTCATAATTCAAGAGATATCTTAGCCTTGTACCTTATTGATGAACCAATTTAGCTAACAAATACCACCACAACACTAGGACTTAATTTTGCACATTGGATTTCACTCTTGTCTCTCACAACAATTCTTTATAATTTCTTTTATTGAGCTCAAGGACACAGCATACAATTCAAGCAAGGAAGCAGTAGCCTAGGCACTTAGACTAGCATACTTATGCCAAAATTAAAGAAAACAAACACAAGAAATTTTAATGACTTAAACTAAAGAATAACTATCAACAAGGGCACATTCATACTCCCAATTTAAACATTCCAAAGTAGAAATGGTTAAGCAACAATACAACCTCTTAAAGTCCAGTTGCTTCCTCTCTGTCATCACCATCTTTCGCTTTTGTGTACTTCTTTTTCTTCTTAGCTGATGGTTTGTATTCCTTCCAAGAGATTGATTGAATTCCTGCAAAGTTATTGGAAGTTGCTTGGTCCCCAAGCACTTGAGAGATTGTTAGCATTCATGTATGTTTGTAGGCTTTTGAACTTAGATTGGTGTGTGAACACCAAACTTAGTTTCTTGCCTTATGCAGTAAATTGAGTATATGCAAAAAACCTCATGTGCTTTTATTAAGAATACCAACTATAAACTAGAAGCTGAGCAACTGTTAAGTAGTTCCCTGATTGGTTGGAGCTAGTAACACAATGTGTTCTTAATAAAATCTTTGGTGAAACACCAAACTTAGAATTACACATTCACCCCTAAATTATTTTGGTGTGCAAGACCAAATTTAGCTCCTTGCAATACAGAGAATCTACTTAACTCTTTTATTGAAACAACTATGAAAAGAAAACTACCTCTGGTTAGGTTGCCTCCCAACAAGCGCTCTTTTAATTGTTATTAGCTTGACATTTTGGTCATGAATTTTTTCCTCTTCTTCCAGTTTGTTAAGAGGAATGACCTCAAGTGGAAAATGGAGCCAGTTGATGCCCCTTGTTGTGAGTGCCTCCTTCCAGCAAGTCTTCTTTTGGGAATTGCTTGAGTGAACTTGCTTGTTGGAGCAGGAGTTGGATTGTTCTTTGACCTTCTTTTTTTCATGGATATGATCCTCTGTTTTTCGGTCACAATCCTCCGTTTGGTGCTTGTTTCTACTGCCTTCACATCTTTAATCTCAAGACTTGGGTATTGTTGGATAGTTGGAGCATCCTCTTCATCAAGAGCTTCTTGAATTAGTGGTTCACTGAACTCATCCTCTATGCAACTCTCTGTTTCATTGGAGTGTGAAATCCCTTGATTGACTTCCTACCTTTCTTCTACATGATGTTGCTTTGAGTCTTTTGGGAGTGAGTTTGCATATTCCTTAGTTACCCCTAGTAGCCTCTGTGGGTATGGAGCCTTAGGCTTATATACTCTCACAACCTCCTCCTTCTTCATAGGAATCTCACTTGGTATGGGTGCTTCTTTTTCTTGTTCTTCGGATTCCTCCCTTGTAACCACCATTTGGTCTTCATACTTCTTGCTAAGCACCACTTCAAAGTGTTTTGCTATATAGTTTAAATGTGCTTCCATGTTTCTGAAAGTGATGGCTTATTTTTCTGTCAATACTCTGGACCATTGAATGAACTCCTTTGTTTCTGGAGAGAGTGGAGTAGTTTCTCTTTGTGATCTCAGCTTTTCAATGAATTGTTCCTCAGAATAGGACTGTTCTTTCTGTCTCAATTTTTCTTCATGCTCTCTTTTTGCTATTTTCTCCTCTTCGTTTGTCTTTGTCATTTCTTCAAGGAGGAGTTCTATCCTAACAAGTTGATCCTCTTCTCTCTTTCTTCTGAGTTCTTCATGGATGAGTTCTGCCTCAGCAAGTCCATCTAAAGGAGGTTGTGTAGGTTGTGATGGTTGGTTAGGATAGGCTTGTAAATGGAATTGGTTATTTTGTGGTTGTGTGTTCTGAAAATAGTATGACTCTTGTGGGTAATGGAATGAGTTTTGTGGATGGTAAAATGAGTTGTATGGAGTTGGGACAGAATTTTATGCTGAGGCATACTCAAATGATGAAGAATTTGGACATGTAAAACTAGGAGGCGAGGTTGGATAATTAAGAGGTGATGGCTCTTGATGAATGGGGTATAAATGAGTGAAATCTCTTTGATTTTGATCTTTTCAGCCACAACTTGAGTAGTGATCAATTTTACCAAAATATGGACCATTTTGTGACTCTGGAAAGTACTCGCATTTCATGTTCTTGATATTCCCACCCATCATGAGCATAATAACTTAAATCCTTCTGTGGTGGTGGAAAATTTCCCATGAAATTTGATTGACCAAAATATGATGGATGCTCCTTTCTTTCTTGCAAAGAGTTATGTCTCAAACAATAATCACCAAAAGAAATTAGAATCTCTATTGTCATGAATGAAGATTCTTAGTGAGGCAATATTACAAACAGCTAATGGTTAGTGTGCTAAAAAGTAGATGAACAAAGAAAAACAACTCAAATAGCTGAAAATAACAGAAATTGAAATTTTATTAACAAAAAAAAAGAAAAATGCTCAATCTAGTTATCCTCCAATTTAGTAATTGTCAATACAAAACTAATCCCCGGTAACGGCGCCATAAACTTGATTCACTTGAAAACTGTCTCTCAACAATTTCTTACCGGCAAGTGCACCGGATTGTTGTCAAGTAAAAACTCACTGTAGAGTGAGGTCGAATCCCACAGGGATTGGTTGGTTGATGAATGTTAATTAGAGAATTGTGCCAGTTGAGTGAAAACATGATTGGGTTGAGATTGTAGAATGTAAATTTGGTGGGAAACTTAAATTGCAAGAAATTAAATGACAAAAATTAAATTGCGAGAAGTTAAAGGACAGAAGCTTAAATTGCATGAAATTAAATGGGAATGGGGATTAAGCATGAAATTAAAGAGCAGAATGTAATGAGAATGGGTAAGATCAGAGTAAGGGATTCATTGGGTTTTAGGAGATATTGAACTCTCCGGATCAAATCATTTTCATCTCTTCCTCAATCAATGCATTCATTGACATTGCTTGGCAATCTTAGATGATTGGATCCCAATGTCTTGGCTCACCAATCTTTCTAAGCATGAACAATTGCCCAATGTCTTGATTTAATTACTCATGGGAAGTGTTGAAGTTTGGTCACTGATTATACCACACAAATTCATATATCAAAGTATTAGTAGGATTAAATGTCACAATATCCATCCAACCCCAAATCTAATCAAATGTGAGACAGCAATTCTAGCATGAATTCTTCATCCCTCTCTCAAGGATCAAAGGAATTCCAATTATGGATAGCTTCTCTGTCAAGACAACTATCCAATTAAATTAAGATCGAAAGCTTTCTAACAAAAATCAAGAGAAAAGAAAGAAGAAGAAGATGAAAACTACTATTGATCCATTGAATTACAATAGAGCTCCCTAACCCAATGAAAGGGGTTTAGTTGTTCATAGCTCAATTCAAATTACAGAGAAAGAAAAGTGCAGAAAACAGAAACTAAAAGAAAAGTGCAGAAAATGAACAGGGAATTGAACTCCCAGAGCCCCCCTCAGGGCTTCCCAGAAGCTCCCCAATCTTCAACAATTCTTCAATTTATATCCATCTTCAATTGGATCTTCAAATACTTCAAATACTTGGATGTGGGCCTTGGCCTTAATTGAAGCAGTTAGTAGTAATTCTTTGATGACGGACGTTGGCAACTAACGTTCATACTAGGCATGATGAGTTATATGGATAAGCATGATGAGTCATTTAAGTAATCCTTGTATTTGGATTCAGGTGCTGGCCAAGAGAAAAGGATATTGGCGTGATCGAGTTCAATAATCATAGATGTTGCACCTTGTGGCTGATGCCGCTAACAGAAAGGCTTGCAAAAGTATTTAGAAATATAAACGAGTATTAGGTACCTATGAAACTTTTATATTTTGAGAAGTTGAAGCATATATTTATAGTTTGACAGGCTATACGTGCCTCTGTTTGTCATCACAGAAGAGGGGAAGTGCGGGATTTCTAGAAAGCCTTTTTGTAGATATTCAGTTTCAGTCTTTGTTTAAACTTTCAAGTGAATACACTACAAAAAATATTGGGAAAAATGGCACTAATTTTATGGCCGGTTAAAAGAACTGCCATTATGTTTATTAATTTTGGCAGCACCATCTCATGCCATAATGCTTATTAAGAATATTATTTACTAGTGAAAACAACTCTACTGAATATGGCTTTTCTTTTAAAAATATTATTTACTAGTGAGAATATTATTTACTATTCGTAGCAACATCTTTCCTAGCTTGTTCAAAGTTCAAAGTCCATGATTTTTTTTTATTCTTGTTGAACTAGGATTGTCTCCATTTTTTTCCGCCCGTTGCTCAGACATCACCAAAGCCCACTACCACCGGGAGCAAATACTAGTGTTTTGTATATATCCTTCTCAATAGTGCCTGTTTTTGGGGTAAAAAATTTGATTATGGTGTTAAGATCTGAACTTCTGATTCTAAAGTTAATTGTTTATGGTTTCAGTCCTTGAATTCATTTAATGTTATCATAGTTTCAATTGGTGTAATATGTTGTTGGAAATGACATAAATACCTTTCAAATAGTTACTGGTGTTTATAGTGATTGCATTGTGTGTGCATTTGTTGTTGAATAATTTCTCACATTAAGTTGTTATTACTGCTCTATACTTGCTGTTGGTTGCTGCTGATTTTTCCCCCTTATTGCTTGCTTGTTGAATGATTGTTAAATTCAATGAGAAAGGAAATGCTGCTGAGTTATTGTTGTTTGTGTTGGAATAGATGATGGTTGCTGAACTAAGATTGGTTTTATTGATAAATCTGTTGCTGAAATTGTTTAGTTTGACTTGATTGATTTTCTGTTGAATTAATGGATAAACTGTTGTGCCGCTGCTGCTTGCAAGTGTAATGGTTATTGACTTCAATGAATAGAATGCTGCCTGAATCCATTACCTTTGTTTATTTTACTGTTTTGGGTGCTGTATGATGGGCCATTGATTGCTGTTCTGCTGAGTGCTGCTCTGCTTCTTGCTGGTTGGATTGGTTTTAATTGTTTCCTCATATTTTCTTGCTGGAATTGGCTTATTTACTTCCTTCCTATGAATTCATTATGATTTTTTGTGTTTTTAACTGTCAAAGAATTCATATGGAATTTGAATTGATTGATTGAAATTGTGAAATAGG
>NC_029794.2:77402615-77447482 GCF_000816755.2 Arachis ipaensis | reverse complement strand
CTTCTTGCTGGTTGGATTGGTTTTAATTGTTTCCTCATGTTTTCTTGCTGGAATTGGCTTATTTACTTCCTTCCTATGAATTCATTATGATTTTTTGTGTTTTTAACTGTCAAAGAATTCATATGGAATTTGAATTGATTGATTGAAATTGTGAAATAGGTAAATTTACTGCTGAAATGCTACCAGAATTTATCTTAATCTATTTTCAATATTCATCTTTGATTCAATTAATTGATTGAGTTGGTATTTAATTGCTTTTGGTTTTCAACATTTGCTAAGCTCAATTGATTGATTATCCGGCTAAGTGCTTCACTGTTTTGGTTGTTGGAAGCTGGAAGCTTCGGGTTTTGTTATTCACTATTTGGTTGTTGTCCTATTTGGTTGCTCAATTAAACTGCATTGTGTTGTTTGAGAAAACAAGTTCTATTTGACGAATTTCTGTGTCAAAATAGACCCTTGTTTGCTACATAATTTCTGATTGCCTCAAGATATTTCTTTTGACTATGCACCTAACTTTTTGTTTCGGATTTTCTTATTTATAGGAGTGCTGAAATGGTGACCACATGCTACTTCGAGGGCTCAAGAATATTTTGATTCATAGAGACACTAATCTATGTTAGAACTTTTAACTTTTGGTTGAACTTGTGCAAGACATATAACTTGTAGAACTAATCAATGTACTCACTAATGTTATTTTGTTTTATAACAATTTTAGCTAAATGAGGCATGTTTGAATTATGTATGTTGTTTCATATTATAAAAATGTAGACTTGCTTAATAAAATAATTAATATATTAGTTAATTAAAAAATGTTACAAAATAATTATTTTACTTTTGTAACTAAAGAAAAAAAATGTTACAAAATCAAGTTACATTTTGTAACAAAATTTTATGATAGGAAAAAATAGATTGTCACCAAAAATGCCTTGAAGATCAAAATTTTTTACTACTTTTGTAATGACTAATGGTTTTTTGTATCAGAAAAATTTGTTACAAAATATCACTTTGAATTGTAACAGTTCCGTTTTTTGTTACAAAAACTTTTTGTAACGGGACATACTGCAACGGCCCTTTTTTCTGTTACAAAATCCTTTTGTTTCAAAATTTCAATTTTTTATAACAATTTTTTGTTACAAATATTGTTTTTTCTTATAGTGTATATATTGGTAAATAAGTTTAATTTCATGTTTAGTTTAGTTAATTGAGTTTATTTGATAGTCTAGTGTGTTAAATAAGGTTTGGTAGTGTTTAGGTAACTATTTTAGATATTTAAAATGCTTGGTTTGGTGCAAGAAGTTGAAAAATTTTGAAAAACAAGACACCCTGTCACGGGTATGCGTAATCCACGCGTACGCGCGACCTCATGATTCTAACCAATCCCGCGTACGTGCCCATCTTGATGCGTACGCATCATCGTACTTTTAGGCCATCCCACGTGCACGGTCACTTCCATGTATGCGACCGCACTGGAAAGAGGCTACCCTCCGCGTCTCAGCTGTTCGCGTACGAATGCCACATCCCGATTCCTAAGTCACGCATATGCGTCGCCCTACGCGTACGCGTGACCACCCCCTGTTTCACATTCCCTTCTTTTCTTCTCTTCTCTCCTCTTCTTCCCCTCTTCCAACCACCATCCACCACTATCATTCCCCATCGACCATTATCTCCTTTAGTTAGTTAGTTAGTTATTTAGTTAGTTTGTTTGTTAGTTTAATTTTCTATTTAATTTTCTCTTTTAGTGGATAAGTGTTGAATTATTGATTTGATTTGTTGATTGTGTTGAGATATTGCTGCTAATTACTAACACGTTGCTATTTTGGCATCATTATGATTAACATTCATTGTTGGATTCCTTTATTGAGGTTGTATTTTTGCATACCAAGTACTTATGACATTGCCTTTAAGAATGCTTTTGGATTTTTAAATTGCATGTTGTAGCTAGTCACCATATAATTTGAATTCACTATCTATTATATGGCAATTGTATGTAGTTAATATTTTTTTTGTTTGGTGATGCTTGTTTATTATTAACCTTGATTTATGTCACTAGTTCATGCATTGAGATTTTAGAATTGTGAAATTGAATCGTAAGCTTACCTAGTAAACTTCGTGGACTATGCTTGCTATGTGATTAATCTCACCTTATATCCATCTTTTCTTAAATTGCATAGCACCTATGTTTTCCAATTTATGTAAAAGTTCTAATTGACCAATCGACCAATCATGGGTGAAAAGTTCTAATCCAAAACACTTTCACAATATTTTTTGAATTCTTAGTTGCATTTTTCTTATTTTATATATATATTTTAGAGCTTCAATTGCATTTTTCTTAGTTGATTCCATTTCTTTTCATATATGCGTATATATAATAAGCTTAGTCAAAATAATAAAATTTTCCAAGATCATTTCTCTATAGGGTATTCCAAAATTGATTTGTGTTGATATATTTTTCCTAAAACTTGCTTGAATTATATATTGTGGAACATGAATTTTGAGTTAAGAACACACAACCATGTGAGTTTTGAGCCTAATTGTGTGGTTACATCATATAACCACTATTTCATTCTTCTGTGAGTTGTTCTCTTTTCTATGATTGTAATTTTTGATTTGTTTAATTCTTTATGTCCATTATTTGATGTATATATGCATTTATAGGATTGAGGCCTTTATTTCATTTTAGCTCACATACCCAAATGGCCTTACCCTTTTTATCAACCTTTGTTAACCAATTTTGAGCCTATTTTAATCCCCTTTGTTATTAATTTTAGCACATCACTACCCCTAAATAAAAAACAATAAATGTCCTTGATAAACCCCATTTTCAGGGTTTATCTTGTGTTGAATTTAGAGCATTTTACTAACATTTTCTCACATTTATTCAATGAAATAGCATAGTTTTGTGATT
The DNA here is from genome assembly GCF_000816755.2 of Arachis ipaensis. Classification (NCBI taxonomy): domain Eukaryota; kingdom Viridiplantae; phylum Streptophyta; class Magnoliopsida; order Fabales; family Fabaceae; genus Arachis; species Arachis ipaensis. The sequence continues at coordinate 77,444,577 of NC_029794.2, read as the reverse complement.
CTCCCTCATTTTGTGCTTAAGTGTGAAAACATGCTTTTAGGCCTTTAATTTGATAATTTTTAATTCACCTTTGATTCCACTAGATGCCTTGATGTGTTTGCTAGTGATTTCAGGTTGAAAAGGCTAGGAATGGATCAAAGGAGTGAAGAGAAAAGCATAAAAAGTGGAGAACACATGGAAAAAGCCGAAGATTTGGGATGCACCCATCTACGCGCACGCGCAATGGACGCGCACGCGTGGATCGCGAAACTTCAAGGACGCACAAGCGTGCTGTACACGTACGTGTCAGTGCTGGCACGTGATTTTTTTAAGTGAAATCGTGCTTGGCGAATTCACAGAAGCTGTGGGGCCCAATCTGAACCCGCTTTGGCGCCAAAACACTTAAAAGGACCAAGGATTGAAGGGGAGAGGCATCAATTCCATCACTTTTACACATAGTTTAGTTTAGTGAATGCTTAAGTTAGTTTCTAGAAAGAGAAGCTCTCTCTTCTTTCTAGAATTAGGATTGGGTTTAGATTAGAATTTCTTAGATCTAGGTTTTGGTTCATGCTTTCATCTACTTCTACCTTTCAATTCCTTGTTGCTACATCTTCTTCTTCTATTCTCTTGTTGTAATTTCCTCTATTTTGTTTCTTTACTTTGTTGTTGATCTACCCTTGTTCCTTTTATTTTCTTTCAATGCAATTTGAGGTAATTCATGTTAATTGTGCTTTCTTTGATTGTTGTTGTTGATTTTTTTAAATTGTTGTTAAATTTCATTCTTGTTGTCAATTTAGTATGCTTTCCTTTTATACCTTCCAAGTGTTTGTCAAAATACTTGAAAGGATGTTAGAGTAGAATTTTATGATCTTAGCTTGGGAAGGTAACTTAGGAATTCTTGAGTTGCTAATGTCCAAGTGATTGATAGTTGGTAGCCATTGACTATAATAGCTCTCATTAATTCAATTAGTAACTAGCTAGGACTTATGGACTTGGATTGATATAGCTCACTTGTCTTTCCTTTACTTGTTAGAGGATGACTTAGTGTGATTGATCCTTGCAATTATCATATTGTGGTTAGTGATAAGGATAGAGATCCTTGAATTTTATTACAATTTACTTTTCTTGTCTCTTATTCAAAAAACCCCAAAATATACATGTCCATGGCTAATAACAAGAACACTACCCTGCAATTCCTTTGAGAGACGACCCGAGGTTTAAATATTTCGGTTATTAGTTTTATTAGAGGTTTGTACTTGTGACATACAAATTTTTGTATGAAAGGATTATTGTTGGTTTAAAGACTATACTTCGATGATATTTCATTTGTGAAATTCTATACCATCAATTTTTCACTCATCAAAATGGCGCCGTTGCTGGAGAATTGCAATTGTGTGCCTTGTTATTGGTTATTGTATATATGTGAATATTGCGAATATGTTTGTCTTTTGCTTGTTTGTTAGTTCTTGTTAACTCTAGGACTTAGTTAGTTTTGTTTTTATTTCCACTATGAAGTCTCATCCTTTTGGCTATGAGTTTGGTTTTAATTGTGTTGTAGGAAATGTGAACTTCAATGACCACATGTATCAAGGATGGAACCAACAAAGATGGGAGGAGCCTCAGGAAATTGATCACTCCTATTGGCAACAACCTCCGGATGCGTATATGTATAATTCCCATCCTAATGCATTTCAATTCGATGGCTATGGTGACTCTTTTTGCGACAATCAACAACTACTATCATATGCCTATGAATCCTATCCTCAACATGAATCTCAACCATACTCACAAACCTTTCTTTACTAAACACCTTCCTATGATCCATATCCATTATATGACCAATCACCCCTACATCATCCTTATGACCCTTATGAGCAAGGACCTTTAGAACCACCACAACCCTATCATGATTACCACTAAGAACCACCTCAATACACACCATCTCCATACCCTTACCAAGAAGAACCACCTTCCTACTATGAACCCTCTCTCCAAAGTGATGAACCTTCCTATCCATCCCAAGCCCCAATAGATGATTCTCTCACCTTGCTACTTCAAGGACAAGCGGATATGCAAAGGAACACCCTAGAGTTTGTAACCAACTTGACCAAGGTAGTGCACACTTTGGCCTACCAATACTTAAACACTCAAGGTGTTTCTGTAGCCACATGTGAAAAATAAAAAGAAGAGCAAGGCATAAAGAATGAATTGGAATATCTGGTGGAGAAGGAGGAGTTGGGTTTTGTATTGGAACAATTGGAGAAACCTATGATCGTTGAAGAAAAGAAAGAAGTGGTTGAAGATTTAGGAGATGTGGAACCACCATGGGAGTCTCAACAACCTCTGGAGCATATCAAAATTGAAGAATATGAAGAGGTTGATCAAGAGATTGATTCAATCATCAATGACTTTTTATCCAAAATTGAATCACCTCCCATTGGACAATAAATTGAAGTTATTAAAGACAACTCAATGCCAAATGATGACGGTGACCTCGTTGAAGAATCTTCCAATGGATGTGAAGTCGATGTTGAAGTAGATTTCGCACAACCTCCAAAGTTTGATTTGATTGATGATGAGGAGGATTTGGAAGAAGTTGACAAGCATGAAGAATTTGAAAGGAGCTATCAAGAGGTGGAAACAACTAAGGAAAAGCCTAAGGGAGTAGACCTCACATTGTTTAAGTGTAGGGAGGTTCTCCCTCTTAAGTCACCATCCAACACAACATTCAAGTGGGTAAAATTCTTACCCTTACGCTTCACTTTCTCACTTGAATATGGCTCGATTGAAACGGATGGGCAACTTAGAGCACTTTGCGGAGTTAATAGTAAGAGGGAATTATGTATTGGTTGGAAGTTTGGCATTAGGCTCATTGATATCGAACCTTCAAGGCGTAGGCACCTTGATTGGAAGCATGCAAACTTGTGCGGGTCTAGGAGGAGATTTTGGTGTGCTAAAGAGAATTCTACGTGTCAACTACCTGGATAGAAGAATCATGACAATCAACTTGAAGACGGGTGCGAAAATAAGATAGGGGACCCCGGATCGCACTTTGAAGACCAACTTTAGGACCTCATATCCTGGGTAGAACTTTACCCAAGCTTGGTAAAAATGGTTGGAATTTTTGTCAACCAATTGAGGAGCAAAGATCCTTGGAGATCCAAGGATGAGTACAAGCACAATTCACCATGACAAAGAGCTTCCCAAACATCCAACTTAAGGACTTAAAATAAAAGTGCTAGGTGGGAGACACCCACCATGGTAAACTCTTTCCATTCTCTCTTGTAGATTTGATTAATAAGTGCTTTGAGTGCCATTGTAGGTAGTTTTCCACTTGATGTAGTCTTGTCTTCATGTTTCGGTTGCTAGTTGCTTCAAGTGCAAGTTATGTTTGCTTGCATTTGAAAATCCTTATTAATTTTGCATTTGTAGTGGGTTTTGAGTTGTAGGTAGTGTTAGGGAGAGTTTAAGCTGCTTTTAGTATTCCTAAAAAAAATGGGGCAAGGACGCGTACGCACGCTGTACGCATATGCGTCGATGAGTGGATGCAGTCCCCATACATATTCCAGAGAGTTAGGCAAACGTGGTGCGAACACTGTGCTTCTAGCGCAAGTTTCTTCCCATGCGTATGAGTACCACACACGTACGCGTCAGCACACATATGGGACGGCACACGTACGCGGATAGCACGCCTACGCGTCGATGCGTTAACACAGATCCCATACATTTTATAGAGAGTTGTGCAACCTTCACGCGCTCATTAAGCGTGTGGCACAAACCTCAACCCACGTGGACGCATACCTTACGCGTATGCGTTAACGCGCACTCTCTCCATCCACGCTTAAGCGTACACAACGCTTGCGCGTCCCTTCCTTTTTCGCCCGCCCACGCGGATGCATATAGTACGCGTACGCGTGGATTCAAAATGTCTTAACCCCCATCGACGCAAGAACCCTAACATTCACGTCCCTTAACCTCTTCTCTCTTCCAACGTTTCTTTTCCCCTTCCTCCATAGCCACCACTGCGGCGACCTCACCGCCGCCATTCTCTTCCTTCCTCTTCTCTCTTTTCATTCTTTCTTCCTCTCCCTCTCACTGTTCCTTTTCACCTCCGCTTCTCTCCTCTCTCTCGGCCAACCATCCCTAAGCCCTGACCAGACTAGCCACTGCGGCCATCCATTGCCGCCGGTAACCCAACACTCAACACCACCCACAACCTCTCTTCTCTTTTTTCCTCTCTCACCTCGCCAACCATTCCTCTGCTCGGTTCGGCGCCCTTGCTGTGCATCGCGCCTCTGCTCTGCTCTTCTATCCCACGTCGTGAGCTCAACCGCTGCTACCACTACTGGGCGGCACTGCATTCCACTCGCCCCCTTCCATTTTCCAGTTCCTTACATTGCTCTCTCTTTAGGTTCCTCTACCTCACCGCTCCTCTGTTTTGCTTTCTTTCTAATTAATTTTGTTTGGTAATCTTCGTCAGATTAGTTGGTTAATTCTGTTTGCTTAGGTTAGATAGAAATGCATGAGGTTAGGTAGCTAGGTTGTGGTTAGAAGATTCTAAGCCTAATAAGTGCTCCGTTCTTGTTATCTGAATGGCTTAATATTGCTTGTTTGCTGATTGGTGATGATGCTGATGTCCTGTGTAAATCATGTTACTGCTGTACTATTTTTTTTGTTCATATGTATTGTTTCATTGCTGCCTTGCTGAGTAATTCTACTTGATATCACCTAAACCATATGAACTTGTTTCTTGTTACCTGTTTGATAGATTCATATGTGTTCATTTACTGCTTTTTATTATTCGGGAACGTCCGATTTACTGTGGGAATGCTGCCAAAATTTTTGGAAAAAGCAATCTGTTACCAACGTGCAACTTAGGAATTGAACTTGGGATTTTTTTACTTGAACATGATTTTTGTTTTATGCCAAGTACAACTCCTTAGTTGCTTTGGCCAGCATTCCCATTTCATTTTGATTCCCGCTTATGTGCATTATACTTGATTAATCAAAGGACTAATTGACGGATCTCTGTGTCAATTAGCACCTTGGTTACCTAAGTCAAGAAGAACCTTCTTTGTGTTTCCACCATTTCAAGTTTAATTCATTTGCTTTCCGACTTCTTAGTTCAAGTTTCATTGCTCATTCTACTTAACCATTGAAGCCTTTTACATTATGTTACCATTTGTGATAAGTGGTACCTTCCGCTAGTGTGACCCTTTTAATTTGAAATTATTTTCAACTTGCTTTTAGTTACACTTAGCGCATGTTTCACCTCTTTCAATACCAATTATTACGCACTTAGTGACCTTGTGCATTGTTGATGTCTTGCTTTCCATTTTATGCTTTTATGCAAATTCATATTTCATCATCAATGACTTGCATCACACTCATGATTGTGAGCATGCTTGTTCTTTACATATTTCTTGAGCTTCTTGTGATTAAGTCCCATAATTGTCATGCCACTGATTTCTAACCTAGTTCTCTAACTTTTAACTTTGTTGACCCTCTAATTCCTTTTTCCTAGTTGTCCCACTAACTCTTCTATATTCTTTGAGGCATGATGACTATTGTGACTTAAAAAACAAGCATTCTGTTATTGTTGCATGATTTCTTGGTTGCATTTTGGGTTGAATTCTGCATTTTATTTGCTTGCCTTCCAAGTTCTCATCCTTTTTGACTCATTTCATGATTACATGTCAATCCTCTTGCTTTTTGTATGTGCTTAATGCCTTGCTTTATATTTTTCTACATGGCTTAATTGTTTATATCCTGTCATATCTATTTTTTAGGATGTCTGATAGAGGGAAAGCAAAGGTTACCTCTAGAAAGAGGAAGAAACCTCAATCTTCTGCTGCTTCTCCTTTCACCGATTATGCCAAGAACCCTCTTTCAGAGAAGGAGAAAGCATATCAGCAACTGCCACCTACCGATGCACACAGGTTTCCTAACCTATACTGTGAGCTTCGCTTCCCGAGCTATCGGTCGAAGAACCTCAACATTGAGATGAAATTGGCCATTCTCGCCAACCTGAGGCAATCTATTGAGACCCGTATTGAGGGGATGGGTTTGGGCTTTGTTGATAGGGCGCTGGGTAGGGTGAACACGTCATTGGTTCAGGAATTCTACTGTAATTTCTTCAGACATAACCTTGACTCGGTTTAACTAAGAGGCGGACAGATATTGGTTACAGAGGCTGCTATTGAGGATGCACTTTATAGGTTGAAATTCGGATTCCAACACCGAAACTCATCGGCAAGTGTACCGGGTCACATCAAGTAGTAATTACTCACATGAGTGAGGTCGATCCCACAAGGATTGATGGATTGAGCAATTTTAGTTAGATGGTTGATTCAGTTAAGTAAACAGTTGATGATTTGAGTGAATTATAACCAATAGAAGCTAAATTGCATGAAACTAAAAGGGAAAGGGGAAATTGATAGAAAAATAAAGTGCAGAAGAGTAAATTGCATGAATCTTAAAGTGCAAGTAATGTAAATGAATGAAACTTAGATTGCAAGAAATATAAATTACTTGAATAGTAAAGGGATGTGGGATGTTGGGATACAGAATTTAACAATAGAAAGTAAAGAAGATGAAGTAAGTGCAGTAGATCTAAAAAGAAATGGAAAATTGCTAGAAGAACAAGACAGAAAGTAAATTCAACTCAATTGCAAGAACTAGGAAAGAAATTCAAGAGCTTAGGGACTCAATGAGACTAGAAAATAGGTCTAGATCTCAATTCCTTCCATGATCCAATAGAGAACAATTTGCAAAAGAAAAGAAAGTTAGAAACAGCAGAGAAGATTAAAATCCAATCCTTAGATAAATTGAGAAGAAGAGTGGAAGATGATTCTCAGGGTTTGAATCAATGAAGCTCTTCAATCTCAATTCAAGATCAATAACAGAAAAGCATAAGTTGCAGAAGAAGAAAAGTGAAAACAGCGAATGAAAATTCGAATTATGCAGAAGGAGACAAAAATGAGTTGCAGATCAAGGATTGAAACAGAATTCTTTCAATCTCAATCCACAATTCAAAAACAGAAAGTAAGTAATGCAAAAGTAAGATCAAGGAGGAGAGAACTCAGCTCTCAATCCCAATTCTCCAATTCAAAGCCAAAATGTAAAAGTGAGCCAAAAATAAAACTAAAAATAAAAGAAAGTTCAAAAGTGAAAGTAAAAGGGTCCTCTCTAAATTAAACTAAGTCCTATTTATACACTTTCTATTTTTTATCTTCAGACTTTGGAGTGGGCTTTGTAAAATTTGGTGAAGAATTGAATTTAATTGATTTTTGGGCCATGGTGCAGCTCCTAGGGAAGCTCGGTTAACTAAACCAACGGAGTGCTCAATATCTTCTTGCTTGGGCTCATGTCAAGCTTTCTTCATAGCGCTCAGTTAAGTAATTTAACTTAGCGCTACAAGTCTTGGGGGGGTGGGCTTCCTCTTCAAACCATGATGGCTTCAATTTGAACCAATTTCTTCTTCAAAGCAGCGCTCAGTTGGTTGCACAACCGTAGCGCTACTTGTTGTTTGAGTGAGGCTCCCACTTCGATTCCCAGTGAATGCATTTTGTCCATTTCCTTGGCACAAGTAGAGTAGCGCTCAGTTAAGGAAGTTAACCCAGCGCCCTTTTGTTTGTGCAAGGTGACTCCCATTTAAAATCCTGGCTGCCCCCTTTTGGCCAATTCCTTTGTTGCAATAGCGCCTAGTTGAAGTGAAGCAAAGTGGCACTCCTTTGTATGTCCCTGGTTCAAACCTTGGCTCCATCTCTCCTTGACATTGCGCATTGCTTTCTTTTCATGAGGAGCCTGATAAAGGTAGGATAAGTAATTGAGCGCTACATGTTTTCTTAGCTTCCTCGGGCACTCAGTTAAGTGTACCAACGTAACGCTATGCTTGTTGTGCCTTGGTGCTTTGCTTTGGTGTCGAATGCTCCACTAGCGCTCAGTTAAGTAAGGGAACTGAGTGCCCTTGCATTCTTTGTACGTGACGCTTTTGTGCCTTGGGTCATGCTTTCTAAAGCGTGGCCTAAGGTCCAAAGCGTGCTTTAACTTCAAAAGCGTGCCGATAATTCCTTTTTCCACCATTTCTTCACCTACAAGTAATCAAAACAACAATTCAAAGCTTCAACAATTCACAAGGTCTACAAATCATTCAAAAACCAACTAATTTTAGCTTAAACCTCATGATTTAGTGTTAAATAAAGGATGGTTGATTGATTTAACAAAACCATGCAAAACCACTCCAAATTACATACTTCTAATGCAAGAAAGTGCATAAAACCTAATGAAACAAGTGAAAAATGCTTGAAAAGCTAGCATAAGATGACTTGTCATCACAACACCAAACTTAAACCTTGCTTGTCCCCAAGCAAACACTAATGTGGAGGAACCAGAGAAAACAGAAGAACCTCTGAAGACTCCTCAGGAAGAGGAGAAGCCTCCTAAACCCGAGCTCAAACCACTACCACCATCCCTAAAATATGCATTTCTGGGAGAAAATGACACTTTTCCCGTGATCATAAGCTATGCTTTAGAGCCACAGGAAGAGAACGCACTAATTCAGGTGCTAAGGACACACAAGACAGCTCTTGGGTGGTCCATAAGTGATCTTAAGGGCATTAGTCCAGCCAGATGTATGCACAAGATCCTATTGGAGGATGATGCTAAGCCGGTGTTTCAACCACAGAGGCGGCTAAATCCCGCCATGAAGATGGTGGTGCAGAAAGAGGTCACTAAGTTACTAGAGGCTGGGATTATTTATCCTATTTCTGATAACCCCTGGGTGAGTCCTGTCCAAGTTGTCCCCAAGAAGCGAGGAATGACAGTGGTTCATAATGAAAAGAATGAACTGGTTCCTACAAGAACAGTTACAGGGTGGCGTATGTGTATTGACTACAGAAGGCTCAATACAGCCACCATGAAGGATCATTTTCCTTTACCATTCATAGACCAGATGCTAGAGAGACTAGCAGGCCATGAATACTACTGCTTTTTGGATGGCTATTCAAGTTACAACCAAATTGCAGTAGATCCTCAGGACTAAGAGAAAACAGCTTTCACATGTCCATCTGGAGTATTTGCCTACAGAAGGATGCCATTTGGTCTGTGCAATGCACCTGTAATCTTTCAGAGGTGCATGCTCTCTATCTTCTCTGATATGGTAGAGAAGTTTCTGAAGTCTTCACAGACGACTTCTCAGTATTTGGAGACTCATTCAGCTCCTGTCTTGACCATCTAGCACTTGTTCTGAAAAGGTGCCAAGAGACTAACCTGGTTTTAAATTGGGAGAAATGTCACTTTATGGTGACTGAAGGAATTATCCTTGGACACAAAATTTTGAACAAGGGAATAGAGGTGGATCAAGCTAAGGTAGAGGTAATTGAAAAATTACCACCACCTACCAATGTTAAGGCAATCAGAAGCTTTCGGGGGCATGCAGGATTCTATAAGAGGTTTATAAAGGATTTTTCAAAAATTGCAAAACCTCTGAGCAATCTGCTAGCTGCTGATAAACCATTTGTCTTTGACACAGAGTGTCTGTAGGTGTTTGAGACTCTGAAAACTAAGCTGGTCATAGCACCAGTCATTTTTGCACCAGACTGGACATTACCATTTGAACTAATGTGTGATGCCTGTGACCATACCATTGGTGCAGTATTGGGACAGAGGCATGACAAGCTTCTGCATGTCATTTATTATGCTAGCGGTGTTTTAAATGACGCGCAGAAGAATTACACAACCATAGAAAAGGAGTTGCTTGTAGTGGTTTATGCCATTGACAAGTTAAAATCTTATTTAGTAGGATCAAAAGTGATTGTGTACACTGACCATGCTGCTCTAAAATATCTCCTCACAAAGCAGGATTCAAAACCCAGACTCATAAGATGGGTGTTACTTCTGCAAGAGTTTGATATAGAAATAAGAGACAGAAAAGGGACAGAGAACCAGGTAGCTGATCACCTGTCCCGGATAGAACCAGTAGCAGGAGCGTCCCCCCTCCTACTGAGATCTCTGAAACCTTTCCGGATGAACAACTCTTTGCCATTCAGGAAGTACCGTGGTTTGCAGACATTGAAAACTATAAAGCTGTGAGATTCATACCCAAAGAGTACAGTAAGCAGCAAAAAAAAAATTGATTTCTGATGTAAGGTACTACTTGTGAGATGAACCATATCTCTTTAAGAGGTGTGCAGACAGAGTAATCCGTAGATGTGTGCCTAGAGAAGAGGTACAGAAGATCCTATGGCATTGCCATGGATCACAATATGGGGGACATTTCGGAGGTGAGCGAACAGCCACAAAGGTTCTCCAATGCGGCTTCTACTGGCCTACACTCTACAAAGACTCCCGAGAGTTTGTACGTAACTGTGACAGTTGCCAGAGAGCTGGTAATCTGCCTCACAGTTATGCCATGCCTCAGCAAGGGATCTTAGAGATTGAGTTGTTTGATGTATGGGGTATTGACTTCATGGGGCTTTTCCCACCATCACACTCAAACACTTATATTTTGGTGGCAGTATACTATGTATCTAAATGGGTAGAGGCAATTGTAAAACCCACTAATGATACTAAGATAGTGATGAAGTTCCTCCAGAAGCATATCTTCAGCAGGTTCGGTGTCCCTAGGATACTAATCAGTGATGGAGGCACTCATTTCTGCAGTAAATAGCTTGACTCTACTCTAGTCCGATATGGAATTAACCATAAAGTGGCAACTCCATATCATCATCCACAGACAAATGAGTAGGCCAAAGTCTCAAATAGAGAACTAAAACGAATCCTGGAATGGACTGTAAGTACCCGTAGAAGGGATTGGGCAAGAAGTCTGGATGATGCTCTGTGGGCATACAAAACCGCATTCAAGACTCCTATAGAGACCTCTCCATACCAATTTGTGTATGGAAAAGCCTGTCATCTGCCAGTGGAACTGGAACACAAGGCCTACTGGGCAACCACGTTCCTAAACCTTGATGCTAAGGTAGCTGGGGAGAAGAGATTACTTCAGTTGAATGAGCTGGAGGAGTTCAGACTTAATGCTTTCGAAAATGTAAAAATTTACAAGGAGAAAGCAAAAAAGTGGCATGACAGAAAGCTGTCATCTAGAGTCTTTGAGCCAGGACTGAAGGTCCTGCTGTTTAACTCCAGGCTCAGATTGTTCCCTGGAAAATTGAAATCCTGGTGGAAGGGACCATATGTGATTACAAGTGTGTCACCATAAGGTTATGTAAAGCTTCAGGATATTGATTCTAATAAAAGGTTCATTGTTAACGGACAGAGAGTCAAACATTGTCTTGAAGGCAATGTTGAGCAAGAATGCTCAAAATTGAGACTAAATTAAAAGCTCAGTAAAAGTCCAGCTATTGACATTAAAGAAGCGCTTATTGGGAGGCAACCCAATTTTATTTAATTATATTTATTTATTTTCTATTGTTATTTTATGTTTTCTTTAGGTTGATGATCATGTGGAGTCATAAAAACAGCTTCAGAATTAAAGCGGAATAAAAAACAGCATTAAAAACAGCACACCCTGGAGGGCAGGATTACTGGCATTTAAATGCCAGTAAGGATAGCAGAATGGGCATTTAACACCCAGTCTGGCAGCATTCTGGGCATTAAACGCCAGAATTGGCAGACAGACTGTAGTTTAACGCCAGAAAGGGGTGTCTAGTGGGCGTTAAATGCTAGAATGGGCAGCATTCTGGGCGTTTAACGCCAGAAATGGCAACATTCTGGGCGTTCAGAAAAACTCCTAGTAAAGAAGGATTCCTGGCGTTTAACACCAGCTAGGGTATCTGGCTGGGCGTTAAACGCCCAAAGAGGCAGTCAAGTGGGCGTTAAACGCCAGAAATGGTAGCATTATGGGCGTTTAATGCCAGGATGACACAAGGGAGGTAATTTTGTTTCCAATTCGATTTTTTTTCAATTTTTCATGTTTTAATTCATACTTTTTTGCATCAAACATATTTAAACGTTCATCTTTCAATTTTTATTTTCAAAAAAAAAATAATAATCTTTCCAATTCTTTTTAATTCTTTTTCAATTCTTTTCAATTCCTTCCAAAACGTTTTCAAAACATACATATCTTTTCAAATTCTTTTCAAATCTTTTTAAATTTTCTTGCAAATAAGTTTTCAAAATTAATTGCATCATTCTTCTTCCACTCCCTTCTATCTTATTTTGCTCGAGGACGAGTAAAACTTTTAAGTTTGGTGTGGAAAAGCTCAGCTTTTTGCTTTCCATAACCATTAATGGCACCTAAGGCCGGAGAAACCTCTAGGAAGAGGAGCAACAAAGGCAAGGAAGAGACATAAAGGAGCTCAAAAACTCTATTGGTTCTTCAAGAGAAAAAAGAAGCCACCATCACTAAGGTGGACCTGTTCTTTAATCTCCTTGTTTATTTTCTTTTCTATTTTTGGTTTTTATGCTTTATGTTTTGACTATGTTTGTGTCTTCATTACATGATCACTAGTGTTTAGTGTTTATGTCTTAAAGCTATGAATGATTCCATGAATCTCTCGCCTTTCTTAAATAAAAAATGTTTTTAATTGCAAAAGAACAAGAAGTGCATAATTTTGAAATTTATCTTGGAATTAGTTTAATTATTTTGATGTGGTGGTAATACTTTTTATTTTCTGAATGAATGCTTGAACAGTGCATATTTTTTATAGTGAAGTTTATGAATGTTAAAATTGTTGGCTCTTGAAAGAATAATGAAAAAAGAGAAATGTTATTGATAATCTGAAAAATCATAAAATTGATTCTTGAAGCAAGAAAAAGTAGTGAAAAACACAAAGCTTGCAAAAAAAATGCGAAAAAAAAAAGAAAGAAAAAGAAAAAGCAAGCAAAAAAAGCCAATAGCTCTTTAAACCAAAAGGCAAGAGAAAAAAGCCAATAACCCTTTAAACTAAAAGGCAAGGGTAAAAAGGATCCAAGGCTTTGAGCATTAATGGATAGGAGGGCCCAAAGGAATAAAATCCTGGCCTAAGCGGCTAAATCAAGTTGTCCCTAACCATGTGCATGTGGCGTGAAGATGTCAAGTGAAAAGCTTGAGACTGAGCAGTTAAAGTCATTGTCCAAAGCAAAAAGAGTGTGCTTAAGAACTCTGGGCACCTCTAACTGGGAAATCTAGCAAAGCTGAGTCACAATCTGAAAAGGTTCACCCAATTATGTGTCTGTGGCATTCATGTATCCGGTAGTAATACTGGAAAATAAGATGCTTAGGGTCACGGCCAAGACTCATAAAGTAGCTGTGTTCAGGAATCAACATACTAAACTAGGAGAATCAATAACACTATCTAAATTCTGAGTTCCTATGGATGCCAATCAGTCTGAACTTTAAAGGATAAAGTGAGATGCCAAAACTGTTTAGAAGCAAAAAGCTACTAGTCCCGCTCATCTAATTGGAACTAAGCTTCATTGATATTTTAAAATTTATTGTATATTCTCTTATTTTTATCCTATTTTGTTTTTGGTTGCTTGGGGACAAGCGACAATTTAAGTTTGGTGTTGTGATGAGCGGATAATTTATACGCTTTTTGGCATTGTTTTTACATAGATTTTAGTATGTTTTAGTTACTTTTTATTATATTTTTATTAGTTTTTTTTTTTGAAAAAATTACATTTCTGGACTTTACTATGAGTTTGTGTGTTTTTCTATAATTTCAGGTATTTTCTGGCTGAAATTGAGGGACCTGAGTAAAAATCTGATTCAGAGGATAAATAAAGACTGCAGATGCTGTTGGATTCTGACCCTCCTGCACTCGAAGTAGATTTTCTGGAGCTACAGAAGACCAATTGGCGCGCTCTCACTTGCGTTAGAAAGTAGACATCTTGGACTTTCCAGCAATATATAATAGTTTATACTTTTTCTGAGATTTGATGGCCCAAACTGGCGTTAAACGCCAACCAGAGACCCTTTTCTGGCATAAAACGCCAGAACTGGCACCAGAACTGGAGTTAAACGCCCAAACTGGCACCCATGCTGGCGTTTAACTCCACGAATGGCCTATGCACGTGAAAGCTTCAAAGCTCAGCCTAAACACTCACCATGTGGGCCTCGGAAGTGGATTTTCTACACTATCTACACTTAGTTACTCATTTTTCTGTAAACTTAAGTTACTAGTTTAGTATAAAAACTACTTTTAGAGATTCATTCAGCAACTCATGACATTTTACGTTTGATATTGTATCTTCTACGACATGAGTCTCTAAACCCCATAGGTGGAGGTGAGGAGCTCTGCTGTATCTCAATGGATTAAGGCAATTACTACTGTTTTCTTTTCAAATACTCTTGATTCTATTCTAAGATACTCACTCGTGCTTCAATATGAAGAATATGATGATCTGTGACACTCATCATCATTCTCATCTTTATGAACGCGTGCCTGACAACCACTTCCGTTCTATCTGAGCTCAACGTAGTCATTGGGCGACGGGTTGAGTACGTATATCTTGGGTCTCTGATCCCCGGACCGAGTCCATGAGATTAGAACCTTCGTGGTAGAGGCTAGAACCAATTGGCAGCATTCCAGGGATTTGAAAAGTCTAAACCTTGTCTGTGGTATTCCCAGTAGGATCTGGAAAGGGATGACTGTGACGAGCTTCAAACTCACGACTGTTGGGTGCAGTGACAGTGTGCAAAAGGATAGAGAGATCCTATTCCGACACTAGTGAGAACCGACAGATGATTAGCCATGCGGTAGCTGTACCTGGTATTTTTCATCCGAGATGAGAGATCTGACCGTTGATTAGCCGTGCAGAAACCATGCCTAGTATTTTTCATCCGAGAGGATCATACAGCTTGCCATGGAAGGAAACCATGCGTGTTTGGAGAAGAAGACAATAGGAAATCAGAGATTCAGAAGACAGAGCATCTCCGGAACCTCAACCTATTCCTTGTTACTGAATCACAAGTATAATTTATTTCATGTTATTTACTTTTCATAAACAAAAATTAATTTTATCATTAATCTCCTGACTAAGATTTACAAGATAACCATAGCTTGCTTCAAGCCGACAATCTCCGTGGGATCGACCCTTACTCACATAAGGTATTACTTGGACGATCCAGTGCACTTGCTGGTTAGTTGTACGGAGTTGTGAAAAGTGTGATCACAATTTTGTGCACCACTAAGCCCAAGAAAGATACAAGAAGGGGGTATTAATATTTATTCAAAGTAAACTACCTATATGTAATGCATGCAACTACTTGGTCAAAATAAATCAATTTCCAAGAATACATATATGAACATAAGGGCAAAGCAATCACAACTAAGTCCTACCCAAAAATTGATTAGATTTATTGAAAAAAATTTACAAATTGCAAGATAAGAAGTAATAACCGGTGGAAACATAGAATTGAGCAATCGAACCCCTCACCGGATGTGTATACACTCTAATTGCTCAAGTGTTTAGGGTTGATTCACTTAATTCTCCTCTAATTATGCTTTCCAAGATTTGTTTTTTATCTAAAAATCAACAATTCTTCAATTTATGCATACAAGTATCATGAGGACTTATCCAAAGGTTGTAATGGGGCTAGGTTAAGGGTAAGGATGCATATGGTCAACTGAGCTTGAAATTTGAATCTTTGATTAACTTAAACTTCCCACCTAACCTATGACAACCTATTTAACTCTAATGCAAAATTAGCTATCCATTATTCACATTTCATACACCCATGCATTCTTTTCAAATCACAACACATATGCATTGTTTTTATTACTTTACTTTGGGGCATTTTGTCCCCTTTTTATTGTTGTCTTTTTTTTCTTTTTCTTTTTCTTTTCCTTCTTTTTATTTTTCTTTTATTTTTCTCTTTTTTCTAAATAAAAAATATAAAAGTATCAATGCATAAGGTTTAAACATTTAAGGCATGAGTATGTATCTAATTCCCAAAATTTTCAATGAAAACCCAAAATACACTTTTATTTCAACCAATGTTCCCAAACTTTCCCATACTTGAATGATACACACTCTCACTAGCCTAAGCTAATCAAAGATCCAGATTAAGGACTGATGAGTGAAAAATTGATGGTAAAGAATTTAACAAATGAAATCTCGTCGAAGTATAGTCTCTAAACCAACAATAATCCTTTCATACAAAAATTTGTTTGTCACAAGTACAAACCCTAATAAAACTAATAACCGAAATATTTAAACCTCGGGTCGTCTCTCAAAGGAATTGCAGGGTAGTATTCTTGTTATTGGCCATGGACATGTATATTTTGGGGTTTTTGAATAAGAGACAAGAAAAGTAAATTGTAAGAAAATTTAAATGATAAAAAGGTCTTGGCAAGGTTTGGTGGTCAAGGATCTCTATCCATATCACTAACCACAATATGATAATTGCAAGGATCAATCCCACTAAGTCATCCTCTAACAAGTAAAGGAAAGTCAAGTGAGCTATATCAATCCAAGTCTATAAGTCCTAGCTTGTCACTAATTGAATTAATGAGAGCTAGAGTCAATGGCTACCAACTATCAATCACTTGGGCATTAGCAACTCAAGAATTCCTAAGTTACCTTCCCAAGCCAAGAACACAAAATTCTACTCTAACATCCTTTCAAGCATTTTGACGAATACTTGAAAGGTATAAAAGGAAAGCATAGTAAATTGACAACAAGAATGAAATCTAACAACAACTAATTACAAAGAATCAACAACAACAATCAAAGAAAGCACAATTAACATGAATCACCTCAAATTGCATTGAAAGAAAATAAAAGGAACAAGAGTAGATTAACAACAAAGTATAGAAACAAAATAGAGGAAATTACAACAAGAGAATAGAAGAACAAGATGTAGCAACAAGGAATTGAAAGGTAGAAGTAGATAAAATCAAGAATCAAAATCTAGATCTAAGAAATTCTAATCTAAACCCAATCCTAATTCTAGAGAGAAGAGAGAGCTTCTCTCTCTAGAAGTGATGGAATTGATGCCTCTCCCCTTCAATCCTTGGTCCTTTTAAGTGTTTTGGAGCCAAAGTGGGTTCAGATTGGGCTTCATAGCCTCTGTGAATTCACCAAGCACGATTTCACTTAAAAAAATCACGTGCCAGAACTGACGCGTACGCGTACAGCACGCTTGCGCGTCCCTGAAGTTTTGCGATCCACGCGTGCACGTCCATTGTGCATGCACGTGAATGGGTGCATCCCAAATCTTTGGATTTTTCCATGTGTTCTCCACTTTGCATGCTTTTCTCTTCACTCCTTTGATCCATTCCTAGCCTTTTCAACCTGAAATCACTAGCAAACACATCAAGGCATCTAGTGGAATCAAAGGTGAATTAAAAATCATCAAATTAAAGGCCTAAAAGCATGTTTTCACATTTAAGCATAAAATGAGGGAGAATCACGAAACTATGCTATTTCATTGAATAAATGTGAGAAAAGGTTGATAAAATGCTCTAAATTCAACACAAGATAAACCATGAAAATGGGGTTTATCAACCTCCCCACACTTAACCATAGCATGTCCTCATGCTAAACCAAAAAGGAAGTAAGGGGTATGACATTTATTCAATGCAACTAAACTATATGCAAACTATCTAAATGCAACTATCTACGTGAATGCAAATGCTTGGTCAAAACAAATCAATCCTCCAAGAGAACATATGTAAGCAATAGTAATTCAACTCAACCCACAATTGCATTGAACTATAAAAAGGATTTGCAAACTTGCAAGAATACAGATGATAGTGGTGAATACATGTAATTGAGCAATCGAACCCTCACCGAATGTGTATCCGCTCGAGTCAATCAAGTGTTTGGGGTTGATTCACTCAATTTTCCCCTAATCATGCTTTTCAAGATTTGTTCTTCATCTAACAATAAACAATTATTCGATGCATGCATACAATTATCATGAGGACTTTCTCAAAGGTTGTAATGGAGTTAGGGTCAAGGTAGGGTCATATATAGTTAAGTGGGCTAAAATTTGAATCTTTGATTAACCTAGACTTTCCCACCTAACCTATGATAACCTATACAATTATGTTCTAACCTAACTACCCATTCTTCACTTCTTCACATACTCATGCATTTTCTTTTCATTTCACAACACTTATGCGTTGATTCTTATTGAACTTTACTTTGGGGCATTTTGTCCCATTTTTATTGTTTTTCTCTTTTTATCTTTCTTTTTCTATATTTTTTTTTCTTTCTTTTTTTTCTTTTCATATTCACTTTTCTTTTTCTTTTGTTTTTCTCATTTTTGTTTTTTTTTTTTCTTTCTTTCAAACTATCTACAAGAACATTAATGCATAAGGTCTAACTTTTGATTAATACATGAGTATGCACCCAATTCCTAAATATAGAAATACAAAACACCTTTTTATCCCAACCAATGTTCCTACATCTCCCCAACTTGAATAATTAACACTCTCACTAGGCTAAGCCAATCAAAGATCCAAACAAGGGACTTTTATTGTTTTTCACTTTAGGCTTGTAATGTGCTAAAATAGAGAACAATTGGGTTAAGCATAGGCTCAAAATTGGCTAACAATGGAAGGTAAAAGGTAGGCCATTTGGGCAAGTGAGCTAAATGAAATGGTGGACTCAATCATATAGGTGCATGAATACAAGGAATAATGGATATATAAAATTAAACAAATCAAGGATCACACTCATAGAAAGAGAACAATTGCACACAAGAAGAAAAATAAGTGGTTATAAGATGTAACCACATAATTAGGCTCAAATCTCACACGCTTGTGTTCTTAGCTCAAAAACATGCTTCACAAAATATATAATTCAAGCAAGTTCCACAAAAAATTTCAATCAATTAGGGTGGTGCCCTATAGATAAATTCTTTGGAAAATTTCATTGTTTGACTAAGCTTATTCTAAATGCAATGTTGTGATTGAGAGATTTAAAAATTTCCTTAGTTTATCCCTTCTTTTTCAATCAAACCAAATTTCTTGTGTGAAAAGGGTCAACTTAGGTTTCAACAATCCAAAATATTTTTCTAATCACAGCAAAAAAGCTAAAACAACTACATAAAGCAAATCCAACTAAAAGTATGAAATATCTATCAACTAAGGTGCAAAACGCAACAAACTAAAATAAAAGTATCCAAAATAACAAATATATACAATAATCCCAAAAGTGCAGTAAAAATAAAGAGCAAAGTACTAAAAATGACACAAAATAAGTGATAAATGTCTAAAATTGTTCACCCAAAATAGCAATCCACCGACGGTAATGACGGTGTCCTCCCCACACATAGAATGAAGCATCATCCTCGATGCTACTGCTTGAGCTTGGGGTGAGGGTCAACTATCGCATCTGGCTAGCATTGAGGCTGTGGCTCCACGGAGGTCTGCTGTGACTCTGGGGTAGCCTGTGTCTGTGTAGGTACCTCTGGCTGAGCCTGCTCCTCCTCATGCTCTTCCTTCTCAGATGAAGAAGGGTCAGCAACAGGGGACAACTCAACGCCCAATGCTACAAATATCTGATCTACACGATCAAGATGTCGCATGATGCAGCGCTCGCTACGCTCCATGAATCGGAAAAGACGTTGTACCAGTAGATATGTCGACTGGGGTACTGGTGGTGGTGGTGCTATAGGTGCTGCTGGTGCTGTAGATGGGCCTGCGGTAGCTGAAGAAGAAGAAGGTCTATGTATCGCTGCTGCTGAGGCTCTGGCTCTAGATCGACGCCGGGATGGGGGCTTCTCATTCACCCATGTCTCCCACAGAATCAAGTTCTCCTTCCCGTGGACTGGGGGAGGTGACTCATCATCCGCTCTCCATGGAGCACTGGCTCGCTCAGCCATCTCAGTGATCAAAGTTAGGAATGGGAGTGTGCCAGGACATGCCCACGCCACATGAATCTCCTGATCAATCGAGGAAAGTACACCTCCTTCCCCTCAATAATACAACTAATCAAGACGAGCATGTCCACCGGAATCTTAGTAAAATGGGTGGTCGGCATGACATAATGGGAAAGGATTTGCTGCCATGTCCTAGCCTCCCTCGTCAGATGAGCAAATAACATCCCCTTGGGTTTACTATTGTCAGCATCCATCTCCCAAGGGGCATCCGGAGTAGCGACAACACTCTGTAAGGCATCATAATCATATGTCATACAATGTATCTCCACTCCAGCATGCACATAGGCATCTGTATCACTAGTCTTAGGCAGACAATGGAGTGCTGATGACAAGTCATCTTATGCTAGTATTTCAAGCATTTTTCACTTGTTTCATTAGGTTTTATGCACTTTCTTGCATTAGAAGTGAGTAATTTGGAGTGGTTTTGCATGGTTTTGTTAAATCAATTAACAATCCTTTATTTAACACTAAATCATGAGGTTTAAGCTAAAATTAGTTGGTTTTTGAATGATTTGTAGACCTTGTAAATTGTTGAAGCTTTGATTGGTTGTTTTGATTACTTGTAGGTGAAGAAATGGTGGAAAAAGAAATTTTTGGCACGCTTTTGAAGTTAAAGCACGCTTTGGACCATAGGCCACGCTTTGGAAAGTGTGACCCAAGGCACAAAAGCGTCACGCACAAAGAATGTAAGGGCGCTCAGTTCCCTTACTTAACTGAGCGCTAGTGGAGCATTCAGCACCAAAGCTAAGCACCAAGGAACAACAAGCATAGCGTTACGTTGGTACACTTAACTGAGCGCCCAAGGAAGCCAAGAAAACATGTAGTGCTCAGTTACTTATCCTACCTTTATCAGGATCCTCATGAAAAGAAAGCAATGCGCAATGTCAATGAGAGATGAGCTAAGGTTCGAACCAGGGACATACAAAGGAGCACCACTTTGCTTCACTTCAACTAGGCGCTATTGCAACAAAGGAATTGGCCAAAAGGGGGCAGCCAGGATTCGAAATGGGAGTCACCTTGCACAAATAAAAGGGCGCTGGGTTAACTTGCTTAACTGAGCGCTACTCTACTTGGGCCAACGAAATGGACAAAATGCATTCACTGGGAATCGAAGTGGGAGCCTCACTCAAACAACAAGTAGTGCTACGTTTGTGCAACCAACTGAGCGCTGCTTTGAAGAAGAAATTGGTTCAAATTAAAGCCACCATGGTTCGAAGAGGAAACCCTCCCCCCCAAGACTTGTAGCGCTAAGTTAAATTACTTAATTGAGCGAAAAAAGCTTGACATGAGCCCAAGCAAGAAGAAATTGAGCGCTCCGTTGGTTTAGTTAACCGAGCGCTTCCCTGGGAGCTGCACCATGGCCCAAAAATCAATTAAATTCAATTCTTCACCAAATTTTGCAAAGCCCACTCCAAAGTCTGAAGATCAAAAATAGAAAGTGTATAAATAGGACTTAGTTTGATTTAGAGAAGACTCTTTTACTTTCACTTTTGAACTTTCTTTTATTTTTAGTTTTATTTTTAGCTCACTTTTACATTTTGGCTTTGAATTGGGGAATTGGGATTGAGAGCTGAGTTCTCTCCTCCTTGTTCTTACTTTTGCATTACTTACTTTCTGTTTTTAAATTGTGGATTGAGATTGAAGGAATTCTGTTTCAATCCTTGATTTGCAACTCATTTTTGTCTCCTTCTGCATAATTCAAATTTTCATTTGCTGTTTTTACTTTTCTACTTCTGCAACTTATGCTTTTCTATTTTTGATCTTGAATTGAGATTGAAGAGATTCATTGATTCAAACCCTAAGAATCATCTTCCACTCTTCCTCTCAATTGATCTAAGGATTGGATTTTAATCTTCTCTGCTATTTCTAACTTTCTTTTCTTCTGCAAATTGTTCTCTGTTGGATCAAGGAAGAAATTGAGATCTAGACTTGTTTTCTAGTCTCATTGAGTCCCTGAGCTCTTGAATTTCTTTCCTAGTTCTTGCAATTGAGTTGAATTTACTTTCTGTCTTGTTCTTCTAGCAATTTTCCATTTCTTTTTAGATCTACTGCACTTACTTCATCTTTTTTACTTTCTATTGTTAAATTCTGTATCCCAGCATCCCACATTCCTTTACTATTCAAGCAATTTATATTTCTTGCAATCTAAGTTTCAGTCATTTACATTACTTGCACTTTAAGATTCAGCTCTTTTACTTTCTTACACTTTAAGTTTCATGCAATTTACTCTCCTGCACTTTATTTTTCTCTCAATTTCCCCTCTCCCTTTTAGTTTCATGCAATTTAGCTTCTGTTGGTTACAATTCACTCAAATAATCAACTGTTTGCTTAACTAAATCAACCATCTAACTAAAATTGCTCAATCCATCAATCCCTGTGGGATCGACCTCACTCATGTGAGTAATTACTACTTGATGCGACCCGGTACACTTGCCGGTGAGTTTAGGTGTTGGAATCCGAATTTCAACCCATCAAGTTTTTGGCACCGTTGCCGGGGATTGATTTAAAGATTGACAATGATTAAGTAAGGTGGTGTTCTAGATTAAGCACTTTTTCTTTGATTTTCTTTGTTTTTGATAAGCACACTAACTGTTCAAGACTTTGTCTCTACTGATCCTAACTGCACTCAAGCTATAGAGTGCTCTGTTTATGTTGCTAAACTTATGCCAGGAGGAAGAAGCAATGACTTCACACCCTCCGATCTTGAGATACTTTAAAGATTGAGAAGAGAAGTAGGAGATGGAAGGGAACCCCTCTAATTCACTAGAGGGAGTGGCCAACAATAACCCACCCCAAAAAATCAGTAGGCTGGAAGTAGAAGTGCTACCATTCACACAAAAGAAGGGAGTGATGGAACTTGAAATAGCAAATGCAATCATAACCCAAAATAAGTAGATGCACCAACAACTTTAGCAACAAATGGAGCTGATGTCCAGGAAAATCAATGAGTTGCAAATTACTGTAGTAAATGCACAAAGCCAACCTCAAACCTCACATGGATGGAATCAATCTGAAATAGGTTTTGGAGCAATCAACTATGAGCAACGAAGCCTTGAGCAAGTACACTCTCTAAACAACACCTCAAGCTTGTTCCAACACAATTCTCATGGTGATGTGTACAACCCACCTTGGAGGACTCATTCCAACTTGAGGTGGGGTGAGCACCAAAATCAAGGACCAAGGAACCTCAATTATAACAGCCCCAGCATCGCTAACAAGCACAACCACAACCTTACTAACAACACCCATTACACACTACCACAACACACAAACCTCCAACCCCCTTACACTTCACAATTCTCCCAAAATAACTTCCATCAACCATCTCAGTTCACACAACCACGACCAATTCCATGCTCTCAAAGAATCTCTAACCTAGAGATAATAATAGAGAAGCTCATGGACCATCAAACCCTAGCGAACAAACACCAAGAATCAGCACTCAAAAACCTTGAAAGACAAATGGGGCAAGTGGCTAAACACGTTTCAGAACTGAGTGAGAAGAGGGAAAATACCCTCCCCAGAGCCACTGAAGACAACTCAAGAGACAACAAAAAAACTACAAAATGGGAGAAGTGGAAAGCAATCATAGAAGAAAGTGAGAAGACTATGTTATCCAAGAAAAGCACCATAGAGAAGTTCCACAAGAGGAGATAGAGGAAAAGAAGCTCACAGTAAGAGGAGAAAATCTATGGCAACATGATTCTCAGCTTCCATGATCAAAGAATGAAGGATGTCAAGCTAATGACAATAAAGAAGCACTTGTCGGGAGGCAACCCAACCTGAGGTAGTTTTCTTTTCATAGTTAATTCAATAAAAAAGTTGAGTAGTTTCATCTGTATTGCAAGGAGCTAAGTTTAGTGTTACACACCAAAATAATTTGAGGAAGAGTGAAGGATGCTAAGTTTTGTGTTCCACCAAAAGTCTCATTTAAAAACACATTCTCACCTCCTGCATAAAGGGTTGCTAGCTCCAAGCAATCAGATAAACCATTGAACCATTGTCTATCTTCTAGTTTTTAGTTTTATAACCTTCAGCAAAGACAAAAGGGTTCATATATATATGGTTGACTTAATGCATAAGAAAATTTGGCAAGGGACTAAGTTTGGTGTTCACACACCAAAGTAAGTTCAAAAGCCCACAAATAATTCTTGCATACTAACCAGTTGCCTAAGGGCTTGAGAAACAACCAACTTGTAAGGATTTTGTAGGAAAATATTCAATCTATGAGAGGGATCTACATCATCATCATCCAAAGGAGGAGCAACAGGTAGGAATAATGATGACAGAAGGAAAAACTGAAAGACACTCCCAACAGGTTGTATTGACACTTAATCCTTGTTGCTGTGAAACATTTTTAATCTAAAAATTCCTATATGTCTTGCTGAAATATGCAATTAAGTGCAAGTGGAGATGTTTGCTGAGAATGCTAGCCTGCATATTGTGCTTGTCATCCATCATTAGCTTGAATTTTGTTTTGTTCCTTTCTGCATAAATAAAAGAAAAATGTTTGATTTAGAAAAGTGAATGTTCAATGTTGTAGAAGTTAGAATGAAATTCAGTGGTGGTACTTGTTTGATTTAATGATTAGCTCAAGGATAAAAGCTGCATAATAATATGTTCTTTGAAGTGTAAATTAGTTTGCTGCTATAAAGTCTGTTAATTAATGAAAGCCCCCTGAGAATGAAACAAACAAAGAAAGAAAAAGAAAAAGAAAAGCCAAGAATTGGCAACGAAACAAATAATAAGGCTAGACACCAATAGCTTGAACCTTAGGACATATGCCTGAGGTGTTTCTGTATTGGGATATGCTTGGACAAGTAGGTTCTGAGGAGTATTTTGAAACTTGGTCACTTAGATCAACTGATCTGGGATTTCCAACTGAAAGTCCACTATCAAGAGCAACCTAGTTACAAATCATTTAGTAATCCAAAGAGATGCTGGGCATCAATGTTCCTAGGAAGAAATTGTGAGCCGTGTCTGTGGTGAAAAAATGTTAAGCAAAATTGAGCCAAAAGGCTGCTGCAACATTTGCCACCAAGCCTCCGTTAAGAAATAAGCTTTCTAAAGCAAAATAAAGAAAGAAAAAGCCAAGAGGGATCAATCAAAAGCAAGGCACTATAGCAGCAACTCTAATGAACCTTTAAGAAAACATTTCTCATCTATCAGCAAAGAATAAATGAGCTACATTTGTCTGCATAAAACCCCATGAACCAAGTTCAATTATCTGCTAATTAAATAATAATATATAATTAAAAATAATATTTTAATAAAATAATAAAATAATGCAGAAAAGGCAGTTTTCTGTAAAAGCTTTAGAAAGACAACTTTAAGCGCAGAATCTGATAATTACCTTCATAGAACACTTAGCGAGTGGTAAAAACATATTAGTGAGGCAAAGATAAAGGAAAGATAAAAATTTAAAGAAGAGGTAAAAATCAAGGAAAAGTCTGTAAAGTTCTACTGATAGAAAAACAGACAGAAATTAGTGAACGAACTAGGGCAACATAGTTAGTCCTTGTTTTGCGACTAGGGTTAGGTATAATATGAAAGGTTAAACTCTTCCAGTATAGACTTAATGAACCTATACTAGGGATAGACTAACTATTCATACCAAAATTTACATAAGCTTTAAATACATATGTTAAACAGAGAAATCAGAGTAGAGTAGAGAGACACAGAGAATAGAGTAATCAGAGCAGAGTAAAGAGACAATGAGAAAAGAGTAATATAATAAAGAGAATAGAGGAGAAGAGTATAAGAATAAAGAGTTAAGCCGTGTGGCATGATGTTCTGTTGTATGTTCATCTGCTGCTTTTTCATTGGCCCTAGAGGTCCTGTAGGCCCAAGTTCACCTACAGTAAGTTGTTATTCCTGTAGGCCAAAGTTCACCTGCAGTGAATATCAATTGTGTATCTCAGGGTGTTGCTCCTGTAGGCCGAAGTTCCCCTACAGAGAGTTGTGATACCTGTAAGCCAAAGTTCACTTACAAGGGCATCATTTCTGTAAGCCGACGTTCACTTACAGAGGTGCTATTTTTGTAGGCCGAAGTTTACCTATAGAAAGTTGTTCTGTTGTGTTTAGACTATTCCTGTAAGCCAAAGTTCACTTACGGGAGTGCTCTTTCTGTAGCTCGAAGTTCACCTACAGAGAATAAGCCATGTCTAGGACTAGTTCCTAGGTAATGTCGGGCTGCAGGGTGTAAACCGACACGTGAGCTCATGGCCTGTATAGGACAGACATGCATCATACTTGGTTGTGCATTTTCTCTGTTATGATTGTTGTATGAATGTATGTTTTTCTTGTTTGTATTCTCTTCTCTGTGTTTGTGTTTTACTTTCTTATATTCTTCTGTTCGTGATCTATTTTCAGTTTACTCTATTTTCTCTATTCATCTGTCTTCTGTTTACTACGTTTCTATATTCTGCTATATGTCTGGTAAGCGACACAAATTAATGAACTTAACTAATAACCCCGGCCCTACTAAGAACTCTCTAGTTCTTACCTCTTCTCTCTCCTTTCCCCTCAGACGGGAGCAAGAGTACCCCTCCGTAGTTCATTGGTGATCGTTCCGCAAAGAGGATTCCGCTCTAGGTAGTCTTCTGAGTCTAGAGTGAACTCTGTTACCTGTTTATATGTATATACTGTGAGACTAGCCAACATTTGCACCCCGTTTGTAAACGAACTTTAACCTAAATCCTGTGTACGAGACTCTTGTTATGTGGCTACTTAATGAGGTACCAGGGAGACATCATATGGCAATGTTGATCGTGCAGAGGAGTAGTAGATAATGTTCCATCTTTTGATGACGTTCCACCTGACTTGAGTTTTAAAGACTTAGAACGTACTTTTCCTTGCTTTAGTAGTTTAGAGGGATTAGGTGAGTATAGAGTTTAGGCTAGCCTGGGTGCCAGCTTAGGGACTTCTTGAACAGGTAAGGACATGGGATATTGTATGTATATATATGTATATAGTTATTATTTAGCTATATCTAGGGGTGTTCTAACTAAAGGTCTATACTCTAATAAAGGTTGGATAACTGAATGTTGCTAGCTACTTGTGATGTATTTATGTGTGGTTGCTTATAACTGTTTTATCTGTTATCAGTTGTGAGTTGATTATGAATGATTCCGTCTATTAATCCAAATGTTTTTTTTAAAAAAAAAATACCTCGCAAATTAACTACGCTTTTAACAATAAATCAGGGTCATATGATAAATAATAGATAATAATTAGGAAGACAAATTGGTAGCGCTCAGTTTCCAGTATGATCTAGACATATTGAAAATTGGGTCGTTATAATTTGGTATCAGAGTAGTTCGTTCCCAGTAAAGCCTGGGGAGTGGACTGACTGTGTTTCATTGCATACTCTGCTTGTGTGTCTCATGCTTTTAGGGTATCTTTAAGATACATTTGGCATGAATGTCTAGGAGCACTCATTTTGGGAATGTTCGTGCTTAACTTGAGATATTAAGATTGATCACCTTAATCTTGATTATTTGGTGCGGATAAGACCTCAATGACTGTGAATAGGCATGGTTTAATCGAGCTTCGAACGATGAATCAACGTGAGCCACAGCTATCTTCATAGCTGTTATAATCTTCATGGCTATGGATGTGTGAGACTTGGATGCTGTAAGGAACAGACCTATCTCTTCATCAGGATGGCTTGAAGAAAATAGATTGCTTGAAGATGGATTCTGCACCTGGCTGAAATTTTGAGGGCAAAATTTTCTTTTAGGGGGGTAGAATTTAACAACCCTGATTTTCGAGTACGCGAGATCTTTTCTAAAGGCACGGATTTCTCCGGAAGATCAGCAAAGGGAACACCTCTAATATACTCATTGTCATTATGTCATCTTTAAGCTAGAACCTCTTCTGAGGCAAGCTCGATAACATAATTACGAAGAACCTAGTTTTTGAACCGTACCGGTTAGGAGTTTTAATTCTGATTTTCGTAAGTAGTCTCAGTTTGACGAACCGAAATTGATTCATGAGAGAATAGAGATAATAGGATAATATTATCATTATATTAGTATTAGAAGCTTCTTGAATGATATTATAAGGTTACCTGGTCAGTTTTAGTTAAAAATAGAAAATCGGTTTAACCGGGTTCACAGTTTACTGGTGAAGCTTAGCACCAACACTCTCTGATGACTTTAGCAATGCTAAGGCCTCATCATACATGTTTTATTCTCATAATAAATATGTTACTGGTGTCATTTATGCTAGTAGCTGAGAAAATAA
This sequence comes from Arachis ipaensis, assembly GCF_000816755.2. NCBI lineage: Eukaryota > Viridiplantae > Streptophyta > Magnoliopsida > Fabales > Fabaceae > Arachis > Arachis ipaensis. Next base: position 77,416,517 of record NC_029794.2, on the reverse strand, counting down.
TTTTTAGAAATGTTTTTACAAGTGTTCTGATACATCTAGTTTTAGTAGTTTTACACCTGAGATATTTTAATATTATTCTAATCCACCTCCAAGCCAACCAATCACAACTCACCCTACACCCCCAAAACCCCCTAGGCTGGTTCATTTTCACCTTGTGGCCGAAATTCTCAAGAGAGAAAAAGAGAGAAAAGTTCTTAGTTCCAAATCTTCAAAGCTTGATTTCTGCTGAACTAAAACTTAAATCAAAATTCCAATCCAACCAAAATGATCCTCTCTTCTTTCTCTACATAACCATGTAACTTATCAAGGCTGGAAATAAGGTGATATGGTTGTCTCCCTCTCTCTTCAATTCGGTTTTCAAGGAAACATGCTTAAACAAGTGTTTTCTTGATGTTCTTCCTTAGATCTCTTGCTTAGCTTGACTTGTGGGCCAAAGATCTTTGATTTCCTGCATGTTTAAGGTGAGGATAACCTTCCTAAGATGCTGCTGAAGTTTGTTTTGTTGATGGTTTAGAGTTTTAAAGTTGTTCTTGATGTGATTTAGGAGGAAAAAGTGCTTAAGGACCACCTGAAAGTCTAACCAAATTAAGAGCAGCAAAACCAGGTAGGGTGTCACGAAATTAATCTTGATTATTTATGTCTGAGTTGTGTGAATGTTGTATGGATTTTTTGTGCTAAAAATTAATTGCATATATGATTGATTCATGGTGAAAATTGGGTGAAATTTTGATGAAATTTAATGAAATTCAAGCTTTAAAGTTCATGTTCTTGGGGCAGCTGGAAAAACGAAACCCTATGCTTAAATTGGAGTTCAATTTATGTTAAAATCATGTAGAAAAGATGGGGTTTTAGTGGCTGGGAATTCATTTTGAATTTTGGTAAAAATTGGTTGTTGAAAAGACTGAAAAACGGGTAAAAACAGAGAAAGAATCTGAAGAATACACGAAGAACACGAAGAACACTTTGAGTGTGATGAAGAACATTGAAGAACACCTTTTAGATCTTAAAAAGGGCAAGGTTGTAATTATTTTGGTGTTTGGGGGGTTATTTGGTAATTTCTGAAAGTTAGGGTGGTTAAAGTAGAAATATTAAAAGTTACCAGGGTAAAAAGTTAATTTTGAAAGTGAAAAGGTAAAGGCAAGGTAATTTTCTAAAATATATTAATAAAATAATAAATAATAATATTTAATTAAAAATAATATTTTAATAAAAATAATAAAATAATGCGAAAAAGGCAGTTTTCTGTAAAAACTTTAGAAAGACAACTTTAAGCGCAGAATCTGATAATTACCTTCATAAAACACTTAGCGAGTGGTAAAAACATATTAGTGAGGCAAAGATAAAGGAAAGATAAAAATTTAAAGAAGAGGTAAAAATCAAGGAAAAGTCTGTAAAGTTCTACTGACAGAAAAACAGACAGAAATTAGTGAACGAACTAGGGCAACATAGTTAGTCCTTGAGTTGTGACTAGGATTAGGTATAATATGAAATGCTAAACTGTTCCAGTATAGACTTAATGAACCTATACTTGAGACAGACTAACTATTCATACCAAAATTTACATAAGCTTTAAATACATATGTTAAACAGAGAAATCAGAGTAGAGTAGAGAGACACAGAGAACAGAGTAATCAGAGCAGAGTAAAGAGACAATGAGAAAAGAGTAATATAACAAAGAGAATAGAGGAGAAGAGTATAAGAATAAAGAGTTAAGCCTTGTGGCATGATGTTCTGTTGTATGTTCATCTGCTGCTTTTCCATTGGCCCTAGAGGTCCTGTAGGCCCAAGTTCACCTACAGTGAGTTGTTATTCCTGTAGGCCAAAGTTCACCTACAGTGAATATCAATTGTGTATCTCAGGGTGTTGCTCCTGTAGGCCGAAGTTCACCTACAGAGAGTTGTGATACCTGTAAGCCGAAGTTCACTTACAGGGGCGTCATTTCTGTAAGCCGAAGTTCACTTACAGAGGTGCTATTTTTGTAGGCCAAAGTTCACCTACAGAAAGTTGTTCTGTTGTGTTTAGACTATTCCTGTAAGCCGAAGTTCACTTATGGGAGTGCTCTTTCTGTAGGCCGAAATTCACCTATAGAGAATAAGCCATATCTAGGACTAGTTCCTAGGTAATGTCGGGCTGCAGGGTGTAAACCGACACGTGAGCTCATGGCCTGCATAGGACAGACATGCATCATACTTGGTTGTGCATTTCCTCTGTTATGATTGTTGTATGAATGTATGTTTTCTTTGTTTGTATTCTCTTCTCTATGTTTGTGTTTTACTTTCTTATATTCTTGTGTTCGTGATCTATTTTCAGTTTACTCTGTTTTCTCTATTCATCTGTCTTCTGTTTACTGCGTCTCTATATTCTGCTATATGTCTGGTAAGCGACACAAATTAATGAACTTAACTAATAACCCCGGCCCTACTAAGAACTCTCTAGTTCTTACCTCTTCTCTCTCCTTTCCCCTCAGACGGGAGCAAGAGTACCCCTCCGTAGTTCATTGATGATCGTTCCGCAATGAGGATTCCGCTCTAGGTAGTCTTCTGAGTCTAGAGTGATTTCTGTTACCTATTTATATGTATATACTGTGAGACCAGCCAACGTTTGCACCCCGTTTGTACACGAACTTTAACCTAAATCCTGTGTACGAGACTCTTGTTATGTGGCTACTTGATGAGGTATCAGGGAGACATCATATGGCAATGTTGATCGTGCAGAGGAGTAGTAGATAATGTTCCATCTTTTGATGACGTTCCACCTGACTTGAGTTTTGAAGACTTAGAACGTACTTTCCCTCGCTTTAGAAGTTTAGAGGGACTAGGTGAGTATAGAGTTTAGGCTAGCCTAGGTGCCAGCTTAGGTACTTTTTGAATAGGTCAGGATATGGGATATTGTATGTATATATATGTATATAGTTATTATTTAGCTATATCTAGGGGTGTTCTAACTAAAGGTCTATACTCTAATAAAGGTTGGATAACTGAATGTTGCTAGCTACTTGTGATGTATTTATGTGTGGTTGCTTATAACTGTTTTATCTGTTATCAGTTGTGAGTTGATTATGAATGATTCCGTCTATTAATCCAAACATTTTAAAAAAAAAATACCTCACAAATTAACTACGCTTTTAATAATGAATCAGGCTCATATGATAAATAATAGATAATAATTAGGAAGACAAATTGGTAGCGCTCAGTTTCTGGTATGATCTAGACATATTGAAAATTGGGTCGTTACAATTATGCTTGCTGTGGGTTGGTTATTTAACCACCTCTTAGCTTGATCGTTTACATCAAATGGAAACAGTAATAATCTGTAGACATCCTGATCTACTTTCTTATCACGTACTGTATCAGCAATTTGTAAGAATTGTGCCAGAAACTCAGTAGGTTCTTCTTGTGGAAGATCGAAATACTGGCAGTTTCGCTACACCATCATAATGAGCTAAGTGTTTAGCTCAAAATTGCTAGCTCTGATGGGGGGTATACAGATACTACTCCCATATGAAGCAGTAGTGGGGTTAGCATACGACTCCAGAGTCATTTTGGACTGTTCATTTCTACTTAGGTCAATGATGGAGAAAGGGAGATGATGTGGATTGTAAAATAAAAAATTTTATTTATTATTTTTTTTAAATTAAAGAAATTAAAATAAAGTAAATAGGAAAAATGGTATAAGTTTCGAAAATTAAAAAAAGAGAAATAAAAGAAATTAGAAAACTAAATTAATTAATTAATTAAAAAGATTTGAAAATTTTTGGGTGAGGATTTTCAAAAATTGAAGAAAGAGAAAGTGGTTAGGAAGTTTTAAAAAAGATATGTCTTAAAATTAAAGATACTTGTAAGAAAATAATTAAATGAGAAGATTTGAAAAAAGATATGATTTTAAAATTTTAAAGATTGAAACTTTCTTAATAAGGAAACACCAAACTTAAAATTTTTCAATCAAAATAATAAAATAAGACAAGTAATTTGAAAATTATGAATAAAAAAGAAAAAGATTTTGAAAAAATTTTATAAAAGATTTTCGAAAAATATAAAAAGAAAATTGAAAAAGAATTTGTTTTGAAAAAGATTTAAAAAGATAAATTTTTAAAATTGAAATTTTAACTTGACTAACAAGAAACTACCAATTTTTTTTTTAAATTTTGACTAAGTCAACCTAAGGAATTCGAAAATGATGAGTAAATAAATGAAAAGATATTTTTATGAATTAAATGAGGAAAGAGAAAAACAATAAAATAACACCAAAGTTAGAATTTTTAGATCAAAACAAAGAAAACAAACAAGAAAACTTTGAATGTCAAGATGAACACCAAGAACACTTTGAAGATCAAGATGAACACCAAGAACAAATTTTCGAAATCTTTAGGAAAATAAAAACACAAAGGAAAGACACAAAACAAGAAAAACTAAAGATCAAACAAGAAAAATAAACAAGAACAACTTGAGGATCAAGAAAGAACAAGGAACATAAAACTCGAAAATATAAAGAATAAAAAGAACATACAATTCAAAAAATTAAAGGAAAATAAAAACATGCAATTCACACCAAACTTAAAACATAAAACTAAACTCAAACAGAAGACTCAATTATTAGTTTATTGGTTTTTATCTATTTATTAAAAATTTTCAAAAAAAAATTTAGGAAAAGAAAACAAGGATTTTAAAATTTTAACAAAAACAATAATAAAAGACTCAAATTTAGTGACTCTAAACCAAAAAAGATAAATTTTTCCTAATCTAAGCAACAAGATGAACCGTCAGTTGTTCAAACTCGAACAATCCCCGGCAACGGCGCCAAAAACTTGGTGCACAAAATTGTGATCACACTTTTCACAACTCCGCACAACTAACCAGCAAGTGCACTGGGTCGTCGAAGTAATACCTTACGTGACTAAGGGTCGATCCCACGGAGATTGTCGGCTTGAAGCAAGCTATGGTTATCTTGTAAATCTTAGTCAGGAGATTAATGATAAAATTGATTTTTGTTTATGAAAAGTAAATAACATGAAATAAATGATACTTGTGATTCAGTAATGAGGAATAGGTTGAGGTTCCGAAGATGCTCTGTCTTCTGAATCTCTGCTTTCCTATTGTTTTCTTCTCCAAACACACATGGTTTCCTTCCATGGCAAGCTGTATGATCCTTTCGGATGAAAAATACCAGGCACGGTTTCTACACGGCTAATCAACTGTCGGATCTCTCGTCTCAGATGAGAAATACCAGCTACAGCTACCACACGGCTAATCATCTGTCGGTTTTCACTAGTGTCGGAATAGGATCTCTCTATCCTTTGCACACTGTCACTGTGCCCAACAGTCGTGAGTTTGAAGCTCGTCACAGTCATCCCTTTCCAGATCCTACTCGGAATACCACAGATAAGGTTTAGACTTTCTGGATCCCAGGAATGCTGCCAATTAGTTCTAGCCTCTACCACGAAGGTTCTAATCTCACGGACTTGGTCCGTGGATTAGAGACCCAAGAGATACGCACTCAAGCTATCGCCCAATGACTACGTTGGGCTTAGATAGAATAGGAGTGGTTGTCAGGCACGCGTTCATAAAGTTGAGAATGATGATGAGTGTCACGGATCATCATATTTTTCATATTGAAACACGAGTGAGTATCTTAGAACAGAATCAAGCGTATTTGAAAAGAAAACAGTAGTAATTGCATTAATCCATTGAGACACAACAGGGCTCCTCACCCCCACCTATGGGGTTTAGAGACTCATGCCGTAGAAGATACAATATCAAATGTAAAATATCATGAGTTGCTGAATGAATCTCTAAAAGTAGTTTTTATACTAAACTAGTAACTTAGGTTTACCGAAAAATGAGTAACCAAGTGCAGATAGTGCATAAATCCACTTCCAGGGCCCACTTGGTGAGTGTTTAGGCTGAGCTTTGAACCTTTCACATGCATAGGCCATTCTTGGAGTTAAACACCAGCTTGGGTGCCAGTTTAGGCGTTTAACTCCAGTTCAGGTGCCAGTTCTGGCGTTTTACGCCAGAAAAGGGTCTCTGGCTGGAGTTTAACGCCTGTTTGGGCCATCAAATCTTAGACAAAGTATGGACTATTATATATTTCTGGAAAGCCCAAGATGTCTACTTTTTAACTCAATTGAGAGAGCACCAATTGAGTTTCTGTAGCTCCAGAAAATCCACTTCGAGTGCAGGAGGGTCAGAATCCAACAGCATCTGCATTCCTTTCTTAGCCTCTGAATCAGATGTTTGCTCAGGTCCCTCAATTTCAGCCAGAAAATACCTGAAATTATAAAAAAACACACAAACTCATAGTAAAGTCCAGAAATGTGATTTTTGCATAAAAACTAATAAAAATATAATAAAGAGTAACTAAAACATACTAAAAACTATGTAAAAATAGTGCCAAAAAGCGTATAAATTATCCGCTCATCACTTAGCATGAGGACATGATATTCTTTAAGTGTGGGATGTGATAAATTCACATTTCATGGTATTTATTTGCTCTTCTTGGGTGGATTTTATTGACTTCTCTTGCATTGATTCACTAAATAGCATGGTTTTGTGAATTCTTTCTAAATTGTGCTTAAGATTGAAAACATACTTTTTTAGTCCTAAATTTGCTAATTTTAATTCACTTTAATTTCATTCAATGACTTCATGTGTTTAAAGAACTGATTTCAAGTTTCCAAGGCAAGTATGGATTGAAGGAGTGGGGAGAAAGCATTCAAAAGTGAAGAATTCATGAAGAAATGAAGTTTGGAGTGTTTTACAGCCTTGCGTACCAACAAGAATTCATGCATACACACAATTGCAATTTTTACAGCCATGTGTACGCACAAGAATCGATGCGTACGCACGATTGCATTTTTTTATAGCCATGCGTACGCATGGTCAGGCATCTATACGTACGAATGCAATCACGTGACTCATTAATGAGAAGACACTGAGGGCGATTTCTAGACCTGCCAAAGCCTAATCCAACTCATTTCTGAAGCTATTAGAGGCCAAATTAAGGAAGGATGAAGTGAGAGCAATTAGGTTTAGTTAGAATCATGTTTTAGGATATATTCTAGAGAGAGAAGCTCTCTCTTCTCTCTAGAATTATGGTAGATTAGATTAAATTTCTCCTAGGTTTAGGTTTTAATTCTTGTCTTGATTTAGTTTTCATTACAAATTCTTGTTACTACATCCTCACTTTCTTAGTTTACTTGGTATTTCTTGTATTTCGTTACTTTTATGTTATTGAACTCTTGTTGATTTTCATATTCTTTAATGCAGTTGAAGCCTTTTTATGTTTCTTATTGTTTAATTGAGTTGCTATTAGTGTTATCTTGCATTTGGTAGTGTTAAATTTTATTATTCTTGCAATTTTACCATTCTTTCATTTTATGCCTTCCAAGTGTTTGATAAAATATTTGGTTAGATTTTGGAGTAGATTTTTTGTATTCTTGACTTGGGTTGATAATTTAGAGACTCTTGAATTGTCAAAATCTCTTGTTGATTGGTAATTGAAGGTTGCTAGTTGGCTTGAATTTCACTAAATCTAGTCTTTCACTATGAGCTGGCTAGGAATTGTGAACTCAAGTTAATTTTATTCAGTTGACTTTCCTTCATTTGCTAGAGGTTAACTAAGTGAGAGTAATTTACACTTACCATCACAATTGAGGATGAGAATGAGGATAATAATTCCAATTCTCAACCCTTGCCAAGACCTTTCTTAGTTGTTAGCTTTAATTTCTTGTTTATCAATATCAAAACCCCAAAAATACTTTCCCATAAACAAATTAAACTTTGATTGAGGGTTGTTTATTGGTTTGGATTTATACTTTGACGAGATTATTTTTGTAAAAATTCCTAACTGACTTTTTTTTATAACCAACAGAACTATTGCATTTTTTCTCAGTTTTCACATACATTATGTAATCACTAAACTATGTTTAACCCTTTATAAATACTATCCTTCAAAATTGTATTGTAACAGTATTCTTAATTCAAATATTTTATGTTTACCTCACAAATTAATTAAATAAACTAAACCTTGCTAAACACTTCATAATGATAACTCTAAGCCTTTTTTTCGCTCTATATCCTTAAGCCTTTGTTTTTTTCCTTTTCGTAACCACCTTAACCTTCTACTTCATTTCAGCTTATATCTCACAGAAAATCAAACTAATCGCTTAGGCCATACAAAAGGAGGTATACTTCAATGTTAAATAACAGCCTGATGACTGTGGCCCAATCTACAAATACCTTAGCAGCTCACGCTCAATTCCTCTCCCCACCATAACAAGCTGCGAGATGAGCCGTTTGTAAGCCACGTTGACATCTGTGCCACCACGGTGCAGACATAACATTTTGACCCTTCCTTGTTTAGCTAAGAACAGAAGGTGCATTCCTCAAGGTATTTTGAATATTTGCAATCACATTAACATTCTCCATCTGCATAACAACCTTCCATATATTTAAATCCTGTATATTGGTATGCCAGTAAAGTACACTGGCACATGTGAAAGTTTTCCAAATTTATATATCTTTAAATATTTTATCCGAATTTAAAGAAAATGTTGAAAACAAAATGATGATGTAATAAAGTCAAATTAAAGAAGTGAAGTGGTGGCACTTGCTGGCACAATGAAGCTAACATTATTACACTCGTCTCATCTCAACAAAAAGGGAAAACAAACGATATTATTTATATTTAGAAAAGAAAAGACAAGAAGCAGAAAATACATAGAAAAAAAAGTAAAAGAGAAAATAAAGAGATAAAGTAAGATGCAAAATGCTAAGTAAGAAAGAAAAGTAACACATAGTTATTCGTAACACATAAGATTCATCTGCGGGTTAAGGGGTCAAATACTCAAATCCTCACAAATTTTGATTAACAAAATTAGAAATCAATATAAAGAGACCCTAGATGACTGATCCGTGCCACAGGAAGATTGCACATGTGAAATAGCATTTCAACTAGGCATGCTAATAACGCGAGCAATGGGGGGGAGGGGGGAAACACAGTGATTATTTATAATGTTGCAAACATGTCAAAAAGATTTATGCAGAAAAACAGACCAACAGAAACCCAAAATGATCCAGCATCACAAATTTTATAGAGCATATTTAGTTGCAATAAATGAGGCGAATAAATGGTGTAATGTGTGTACCCCACTTACTAGTTACTAGCTTGGTCTCTAGGTCAAATGTACATTTATTTAATTGGATTGTGCCTATTTATTGCCTCTGCAACTCCCCTTGCCACAGGCAAATAGAAATTCAATTGAGGACTTTCAAAAATTCAAAACTATGCATACAGTGTATTACATCTTCGGATTTGGATGGAGATTGTGAATTATACCTCTTTCTTCCCTACCTTTCAAGAGCTACATGAAGTTCTAAATTGTCATATCCTATTATCTGCACAAGCTTCTATTTTGTATTTTCGTTTTGCCTCATCTAAGTAACACTATACAAATTTTTTTAAAGAGAATGTAAAATTATTAAATGAATTACTGCATAATGATGACTACGCATCATGTTATGTTTTTCTATACTTTTTTATATCAAAAAATAATTTATAATGCCCAATTATTGAGTATTTGTTGTGCTTAAGTTGTATATTGCTTTGATATTTTGATTTGATGAATTTTGTAGAAAATGGTGGAAAAAGAAGCAAAAGGCGCAAAAAAGCTCAAAAGAAGAAAAGAGCTTAAAGGGTGAAGCATAGAAGATAAGAAACAGGGGAAAATGCCTTTGGCGCTACGCTTTTCCCAAAAGTGTCCCTCATATCAGGAGAGCGCCTTTGGTGCAACGCTTTTCTCAAAGGCGCTTTGCATTCCTAGAAGAGAGCCTTTGGCGCTACATTTTTACCAAAGGCGCCTGCGAAAGAAGTTGGAAAATTCAGCCAGTGACTCGTACGCGTGGGTGACGCATACACGTGAGAGTGATATTTTTAGCCGGTGACGCGTACGCGTGGATGACATGTATGCGTGAAAGTGATAATCTTGAAAGACCATGCGTATGCATGGACGAGGCGTGCTTATGGAAGAGCGCCTTTGACGTTAACGCTACGCCTTTGACGCCAACACTGAAGATGACGCGCATGCGTAGGTGACGCGTACGCGTGATAAGTGCCAAAAAGCTTGATGACGCGCACACGTGGATGACGCGTATACGTGAGTGCACGAGCACTACGCTTTCCTAAAAAATGCTACGCTAGCCTGGGAGCAGCATTCTAGTTTGATTAATCTCATTCCAAGTCCATCTAACTTCAGGCAAGCAAGCCCACGATTGTCAACCAATCAAGGCCACAAGAATCATCTAGAATAGTTAGTTTTCATTCGATTGTAATTTGCTTTCAATTTCATTTCAATTTGTAATTTAGGATAGCCTATATAAAGTCCTTAGTTTCATAGAATTAGGATCCTGGGGAAAAAGAGAGGGGACTCTTGGCTGGAAACACATTTTAGAGGGGTCTTCGGACCTTCTCTCCATATTTCTCTTCTCTTCCATTTTCTTTCTCACTTTGTAAATATTTTAGTTATGAATCACTAACTCTTTCCATTAGAAAGAGAGCTCTATTGCTATTTGATGGATTGACTGTTTTTATTCTTCTTCTTCTAGTCATCTCTCTTGATTTATTAGAAATAATTTCGTTCTTCATATTAGCATTCAATTATCTTGGAAAAGAGATTGAATGTATTTGGGTTTTATGTGAACCTTGGAAGAGGAATCATAAAACCATGCTTAAAATCCTTTCTCACACTTGAGTATATTTGGGTATGGATGGATATTATGACATTTAATCTATCCATTATTTGGGTCCATGAGGATGTGTGGTATAATCAGGGAACAAGCTTTATCTCCGTTTATGAGCAACTAGACCAAGGAATTGGCTATTGATCAAGATTAGGGAGATTGAGTTACCAAGGAATTGGGACTCAATCACTCATGATTGCCAAGAGGTCAATGAGTTGCATGATTGAAGATGAGATGAAATCAACTAATCCAGAGAATGCAATATCTCTTGATCCCAATACTTATTTTATCTTTCTTTCTTTTATTTACTTTATGGTTATTTACATTCTCTGCACTTTACATTTCCAGTACTTTACTTTCTTGTACTTTACATTTATGCCATTTACTTTCTTGCACTTTATTGCTTTCTTTTACTTTCATGCAATTTACAATTCTTGTTGTTCATCACTTTAATATGCTTGTCTATCTAGAATAATCAATTAACTATTGTTTGCTTAATCCGTTAATCCTCGTAGGATCGACCTCACTCTTTGTGAGTTATTACTTGACGACAATTCGGTATACTTGCCAAAGGAATTTTTGTAGTGATACATCAATTCCAATCATCACATAACAAAATGAGTCATGAATGCCAGTGCAATCAGCATAAACGTATTTTGGCTATGCCATAGCTCATGAACTTTCCAGTAAAAACTGTTGATCGGATACTCTTGTTCATTGATGTTTTGTGATTGTGTTTAATTTTAAACCATGTGTTTCATTTTAGGCATCTTCATCAACAATAGCATGCATGTTGTCAAATCACAATTCACAAACCTATATTTCACAAATTAAAACCCCCAAATTAAAATACTAAAATCAATATCCTAAACCTCTGAAATTTCAGAACTAAATGGAAATCCATAAATACCCATCTGACAATGTGAGGACAGAGAGGACGATGAGAAGCACAGAGATGATAATGGTAAGGGCAGCACAACGAAGATCAGTGCAGGACAACAAAGAGGAGCGACGGTCAGTGCAGCGATGTGGTGGGGGCAACGGTCAACAGCGACGGTGAGAATGGCGAGGGTGATGAGTGCCAATGGTTAAGGGTTTATGTGCGAAGGGGAGCTGGTCAGTGCAGCAATGTGGTAAGTGGTGACTGGTAGTGAGTAGTGAGTAGTAAGTGGAGGGTGACAGTCAATGGCAATGGTGATGGGTTTGTGCTTTTAGGGAGAATATGGAAGGTGAGTGATGACGGAGCATCTTATACCTTTTTTCACAGCATTTTTAGTGTGTTTTTAGTTATATTTTATTACGTTTTATTAAGTTTTAGTGAGAAATTCATCTTTTAGATGCTACTTTGAGTTTTGTGCTTTTCTTATGATTTCAGGTGATTTTCGGGTGAAATTGGCAAGTTTTGGCAAAGTTTGATTCAGAGGCAAAGAAAGGATAGCAGATGTTGTCAAATCCTAACCTCTGTGCATTCCAACGAGCATATCTTGAGCTACAAAAGTTCAATTGATGCGTTCTCAACAATGTTAGAATGCTAACTTTCAGAGCTTTCCAGCAATATATAATAGTCTATACTCTTCTTTGGAAAGAACTACCCAAAATGGGAGTTAAATGCCCAACTTATCCCCTTTCTGGCATTCAACGCCCAAGAAGGACCAACCCCCAAGTTGAACACCCAAGATTGGCGTTCAATGCCACCAAAGGAGCACAAGGCAGCGTGGACATTCCCTAGTAGGTGTTCGATGCCCACTCATCCAAGTTGGATGCCAAGCTCAACCCAAACACTCAACTAAAGTGGGCTCAGAAATGGATTTTCGCACTCCTTAGTCTAGTCTATCTCATTTTTGTAATTTCTAATTATTATTAATATCTTTTTACGTTTAGTTATTAGTATAAATAGAAGGAATATCACCCTTGTTAGGGATTTTTGAACCTATCATACATTTTTCTCTATTTTTCCTGTAAAGTATGAGCAACTAAACCTCCTAAGTTAAAGATAGGAGCTCTGCTCACTCCTATGGATTAATTTTATTACTTCTTCTATTTTAATATATGTTTGATCACATTCTATGATGTATTGTTGTTCTTCATCTTTCTGAATCTTGGGTGGAACGAGAGTATGACCCCTTATTGCCTTAGCTGGATAGTATTGAGCTACAGCTTGAGAATACATCACAGGTTCCAATAGAGTATCTAGGCTAATTGGGATACGTGACATGAAATATCGTTAGTCGTGGGTAATTGAAGTCTTTGTGGTGTTAAGGCTAGAATACAGAGCATCATTCTCTGATCCGGAAGATCTGACCTTGTCTGTGGCGTTTTGAGTAGGATCACCAGAGATTGAATTGCGCCAGCTTCACCCTCATTCAGATTGGATGACAATTAGCACCGGCGTGTGATCTGGATCAGAGGAAATTAATAACCACTAGCCTTGCCATTGAATGAATCACTCATTGTTAAAGTAGTCAATAAGAAGTAATAATCTATAAGAACAAGCATCTCTAAGGCCTTAACTGATTTCCTGTCATCATTTCTACACCAGTTCAATATTGCTTTCTTTATTATTTTGTTTTATGCGTTTACAACAACAACTATCTCTTTTATTCGCCGGACTAACATCAGCAAGGTAACCATTGTTTGCTCAATCCAACAATTCTCGTGGGATCGACCCTCACTCACCTGAGGTATTACTTGGACTGTAATATCCCGCATTTTTGAAAATCTAATTATGAATAAATTGTGATTTTATTTTATTAAGTTTAAACTTTATAATTTTAAAAATTACTCTTAATTAGAGTTTCTCGAGTTTGATTATTTTATTTGGTATTAAATAGGTATTATCTTTAATAAATTTAATATATTTAAAGTTTTATGTATTTTATTGGTTGATATTTTTAAATGTGTTCTTATAATTAACTTAATTGAGGTTTATAATCATTTGATTAAATTAATGAGAATTAATTAATTAAATATTTTATTCTATAGTTTAATTATTTTATTTAGCATTGAAAAAGTCCTATTTTCAATGAATTTAATTTAATATATTAAGAAAGAATAAAAAGTTAATGATTTTAATATGTTTTATAAAGTAATATATTTTAATGTAATTCTTAGAATTAACCAAATTTTACTTTAATAGAGACTTAGATAAATTAATAAAGATTATTTT
>NC_029794.2:77363224-77402378 GCF_000816755.2 Arachis ipaensis | reverse complement strand
TATTTTATTAGTTTGAGCTCTTTGAGATTAATTTATTAGGAATGATTAAATGAATTTTTATAAATACTTAAAGTTTAAGTAATTTTATTATAATTAGATATTTTGTAAATTGAAATTAAAGTTTCGGTGATAGAAAAATAATAAAAAATTATATCATTTAATTTGAATAATTGAATATTGAGTTTAAACTACATTTTATAAAAATGTGATTAATATATTTACTCTATGATTTAAATTAAAAATAATTATTTGAGCTCGTTAATAGATTGATAGATAAAATCTCATGCGTTTTAAAAGTAATCTTTATAGCATTATATTTGAATTCTAAATTGTTATCCTATCATGAATATTTTGTAAAATTGTTATATTACTTGTATATATTTTTCTCTAATTTATCAAATCAAAATCTAATTTAATTTAAGATAAAAAATTTTCTAATTGATACCCTAATTTCACAAAACACACACTACATACGTTCAGAGAAAAGAAAAGAAACAGTGAAGAGAGAAAGGGGAGCTCGAAGGGGGAAGAAGAGAGATCGAGAGGGGGAGATGGAGAAGTCGGGAGTCGGGGAGTAAGGGAATAGGAGGAAGACGCTGGGATGATCAAGAAGGCTTCGACTTCGTCATCCTCGTGCATCCGTCGCTGCTACCATCATCGATCAGAGCTGCTGCGCGTGGAGAGAAGGGGAGACGACGTCGCTGTCTCTGTTTGGGATAGTCGCCGCCGTTCAAGTCACTACAGGAGGAGAACGCCACCGCGTGAAGCGAGGTGATGAGCGAAGTAGAACGCGTACAGGAAGAAGGAGAACACGACGACTAGGAGGAGGTAGCGCCGCTGCCGTTGCTACTAGGGTTTGTCTTTGGAATTTCTGGTCGCCGCTATCGTTGCGGGTGAGTCAATTCTGTCCTAGCTATTAGAGTTACCATTTCTGAACCATTGTCTCTTTGAAATGATCCTGTCTCGGCCTCTAATATTCCTAATTATACTGTATTCGTTGGAATCGCCACAATTGGAGCTAATCGCTAGAGAAGACAAACTGTTGCGCCATCTTCTTCAGTTTGACTCTGAACCTCCATTCATAATCCAGTAATGTTTCCACTCTTGTTCTATTTAGAATTTTGTTTCTCTGCTATATTCTTATTTTAATTACGGCAGCCGATACCTTTGTTTTAGTGTTGCTGTGTTCTGCTGGAGCTGTCAAAATTGTTGTTGTTGGAGTGTGATCATGGTTGATGCTGCTGTCGTGTCCCAATAATGTTGGAATTGTTGCTGCTGCTATGAATTCAAAAAGATCAGGTTTATCGTGGTTAATTCCTTCCGGTTTAGCTACTCGAGGTAGGAGGTTTAAAATAATTTTAATTTAGGAATGCTAACAAGGTTTACTGAATAACTGTAAATAGTATTAATAGTTGTGAGTAATTAATTGATTATATGAATGTAGGATTGTGATTGCGATTGTGCTTGGTGCTGTGATTGAATTGATTGTAATTATGTATGGTAGATGATTGAATTATTGATTATTGGTTGTTGAAATGGTTGTTTGGTATATTGCTATGGCTGTGAAAGTGACTTGAGATTAGTAGAGGATTGTGGTTTTGACTGATTATGTATAAATGGTTGAGACTAAGATAATCATTTGATATATTTGATATTGGATTGAGAATTGTTGAAGAATTAGGGCCTAAAAGACTAAACTATTATTAAGAATCTAGTTTTCAAAATAGAATGGTTACTTTGAGGACGGCCTAGTAATTTGCTAGTGATCGAAATGGTATGAGATTAAAATCTGAATAAACTTTAACAAGTGTAGTTGTTAGGGTTTAAATTTGAAGGTTTCGTATTAACTGAAGATTTAGTTATGATTTTTCAAAGTTAAGCCGTAAAATCTGATTTTCTGCATTACCTTTAAGTGAAAACAGTAACTTTGAAAGACTGTAACTAATTCTGTGATGATCGGAATTGCATTGAACTAACTCTTGGTTAAACTTGGGAATAATTGGGACTGAATTGGAGAGTTTGAGATCTTTTCATTAAATATAAGATTTATGGTGAATTTTTGAGTAATGGTTGTGGGATCTGATTTTTACTGCAGAATTTTTGGAACAGAAGTAACTTGTTGGCTCTGCTGTGAATGTTCTGAATTGAATTTTGAAGTGAAACCAATTTTAAATGAAACTTTATTCCTATTATTTTGATTTCATAAAATTTCAGAACAGTTAAACTTGCGGTTTAAAAGATACGAATTTTTGAAATACGATGCATTATGCAGTAAAGGCCAGATTTTGTTTTCTTAAATCAGTAAATTTGGAAGTTTATAACTTTGAAACCTGGTTGGATATCGAGGTGCAAGAAATTGGAAGTGAAAATTAAGTATGTTTAGCATATGTGACTTAAATTTCAAGGCCATCCATGTTTTAATGAGTAATTTATGGGATTTGGAAGAAGATAAGTTCATTAAGTTTTAAAACAGAATTCTGCAGAGAATTAGTCAACTTCTAGGTTATATAACTTTTTCATTAAAAATGATATTGACCTAAAACAAATTGGAAAGAAAACTTGGATGAGTGAAGTTGAACTATATTAATTTTTAAAGTCATTGGATTTAACTTAGATTTTATATTGAATTTTGAATATCACATGCTGCTGCTGTTTTTCTGGTTTTACGCATTGCAGAGCAGTCACAGTTTTTTCTCTATTCCTAAGGATAGAAAAACCAAAAATTATGATCTTTGGTTTATTAGAAAGCTTATTTCAAGATGAACGCCTGGACATAAATTTTGCACAATTCTGAGTTTATTTACTATACTAAAAACAGAAAAGAAGATAGAGTGCTGAGAATGTCTGAGTGAGAGTTATGAGTTCATAAAATTAAAGATAAACCTTAGCGTCATAGGGCTGATTCAATGTTGGAATTTGTTTGATTCTGAATTGATTTGATATTGGAGAGGTTGAAAAGAGTTTGGTAAATTGTTTGGTTGGGACCTGTAAGGGTGGCTAAGTCCTATTTTTAAAGGAGATTATGTCCAAATTTTTATAAAAGTAAAAGGACTTAATCAACATGAATACTTGAGACTTGTTTAACAATAATAACTTTATTGATTCTTTTGAGAAAATATATTTGGTTTATAAAGTTGTTAGCAAGGACGTGGGTTTTGTCCCGCTTGCATATTTACAATTACAAAAGAGTAAAGAGATAAAGAGAAAAAGAGTAATATAGATACAGATGAAAGAGTAATCAGAGAAAAGTACAGAGATACAGAGAACAGAACAACTAGAGTAGAGTAAAGAGATGTAGAGAAAAGAGAAACCAGATCAGAGTAAAGAGATATTTGTGTGTATGTATATATATATATTAGTTGCTTGATGCAACCCAGAGTTATATTTATATATATTAGTTACTTAATGCAACCCAGAGCTTCTGTAGGGAAACTAAGTTACCTACAGCCATTTTCCGCTTCCCCAGAGCAGAGCTGAGTATATATATATTTTCCTGCAGTAAGCAGAGGCTGTCTCAAATGAGCGGCTATTATTATATGCACATTTATTTAGGAACGGAAAATCGTATCCGGGAAAATCGGGACTACTCGTGACCGGATAAATGTCGGGATTGCGGGCAGCCAATCGACACATGAGCTCATGGCCTGTACTAGAACTAGACATTCATCATATGCATCTATGTGACATTGTTTAGGTGTGTATATTGTAATTGGTTTGCCTAAGTGAATAATTCTGTTTAACTGCTAATTGCTATACTTGATGTAATTGCTCTTGATTGTGTTTGAACCTCATTCCCTGTGTTTGTAACTGATTGTTTGGATTGTGGTGATTGGATGTTGATTGAGTTGTTTGGGCCTGAGGCCGTGACTGGTACGTTTGAGGTCTAGTTCTATATAAAGTATCTGACTGGTTCAGCATAGACTTAATGAACCTATGCTTGGAGCAGAATGATCATTTATACCGCGTAGGTAACTTCTTTCATGTTATAGTCTAGTAAAGTATGAAAAATCAAACTGAGAACATGTGGTTTGGTTCTCACCCCCAAATTTTCCACCCTTTCAGTGACACAGGTTTGAAGACGCAATTTGAAGCTGCGAGCGATTAGTAGGTTTTCTTTATAGTTTTAATTGGTTTGGTAGAGTCCCCTTGTTGATTGTCCCTTGAGATTTTATTTCATATAGATGGGTAGGTTTGGTATATCGTATTTGAGTTTTATTTGGTTTCTTTTGTATAAGAATTATTATCAATAATATTTATGAGATTATTATTATTTGTAAATGTTTGAATTATGACTTTAATGAATAAAAAAAGAAAAAACAAAATTTTCTGGCATTTTTCTTAAAACTGAAACGCGAACTCGATACAAAGGCTCGATAATTAAGTAGTTAATACTAGAGAAGGTTACGTAATGTTCTTTCTAGTGGAAATACCCTTACTTAAGCAAGGTATTTTGCTGGACGGGATGTTACATGGACGACCCGGTGTACTTGCCGGTTCAGTTGTGCGAGTTCTAATTTCGTGCACCAAGTTTTTGGTGTCGTTGTCGGGGATTGTTCGAGATTGGCAACTACCGGTTGTCTTGCTCCTTAGATCAGGTACTTTTTACCATTTCTTCTTTTAATTTCTTTTCTTGTTATTTTTCAAAAACTCTTTAAAAATCTTTTTCAAAAGAAAATTTTCCGTTTTTAATCATCTTTTTTTCTTTGTTTAGGTCTTGTGTCAATTTTTAAGATCTGTGTCCCTTTGTATTTTGTTTCTTTTCTTGAGTTTTCAAAAATTGTTCTTGTTTCTCTTTCTTTGTGTTTGAAATTTTTGGTGTTATTTTCTTGTTTGATTTAAAAAATTTTTAAGTTTGTTGTCTTTTAGTGTTTTTTCTTTTTAATTTTTGAATTTAGTATTTTTTAATTTTAAAATTTTTAAGTTTGGTATCCATCTAGTGTTTGTCTTTTCTTCTTTTTAATTTTACAAAAAAAAAATATACACATATTTTCGAAAATCTTTAAAAATTTGATTTCAAATTTTAAATTTTACGCTCCATTGGTATCTTTTCCTTTAATTTAATTTTCTTGTTTATATTTTTATCTTTAATCTTTATCTTATCTTTTTCTTTAATTTTCAAAATTTCTTAACTTATCTTTCTTTTTAAAAATTCAAATTTTAAAAGTTTAGTATTTGGTTAGTTTTTCTTTCTTTAAAATTTGAATTTCAAAATCATTCTTTAACTTTCTCTTTTTAATTTCAAATTTTAAAATAAAATCTCTTGTCTTAAATTTTTGAAATCTTATCTTATCTTGTTTCTCTCTCTTTTGAGCTAATCTTTTTAATTTTTGAATTCCAAAAATTCCTTTTAAACTTCTTCTTTTTAAATTTTCAAATATTTTCAAAATTAAATCTTTTATCTTTTGAAAATCTTGTTAGTTACTTGTTTATTTTATTTAAATTTTAAAAGTTTGGTGTCTCTTTAATTCTTCTCTCTCTCCTCTTTTTCGAAAATCTCCTACCTCTTTCTCTCTCTTCTTTGTCGAAAATTTTCAACTCTTTTCTCTCTTTATTTTCAAAAATTCTATTTTAATAAAAGACACATGTATTTTGTTTTTCTCTTTATCTAAGTCTCTGGTGCACGAAATAATGATCACACTTTTCACAACTCCGCACAACTAACCAGCAAGTACACTGGGTCGTCCAAGTAACAACTTACATGAGTAAGGGTCGATCCCACGGAGATTGTCGGCTTAAAGCAAGCTATGGTCATCTTGTAAATCTTAGTCAGGCAGATTCAAATGGTTTTGAGGTTTTGATAATTAAAAGATAAATAAAACATAAAATAAAATAAGATACTTATGTAATTCATTCGTGGGAATTTCAGATAAGCATTTGGAGATGCTTTGTTGCCTCTGAACCTCTGCTTTTCTATTGTCTTCTTCCAATCATGCGTGCTCCCTTCCATGGCAAGCTGTATGATCCTCTCGGATGAAAAATACCAGCTACGATCTCTGCACGGCTAATCAACTGTCAGATTTCTCGTCTCGGATGAAAAATTCCAAGTACAACTGCCGCACGGCTAATCATCTGTTGGTTCTCACTAGCGTCAGAATAGGATCTCTCTATCCTTTTGCACACTGTCACTGCGCCCAACATTTGCAAGTTTGAAGCTCATCACAGTCATCCTTTCCCAGATCCTACTCAGAATACCACAGACAAGGTTTAGACTTTTCGGATCTCAGGAATGCTGCTAATTGGTTTTAGACCGCTTGTGGTTGTCAGGCACGCGGATCTTGGCTAAGCAAGTAACAAAGATAGTGAGTGATTGTCACGGGTCACCCCTTCATTCCGACTTAACTGAATTAAGTACGAGAGTATATCTTGGAGAAAAAGTAAGCATGAATTGAATAGAAAAACAATAGTACTTGCATTAATTCATGAAGAACAGCAAAGCTCTGCACCTTAATCTATGAGGTGTAGAAACTCCACCGTAGAAAATACATAAGAGAAAAAGGTCTAGGCATGGCCGGATGGCCAGCCTTCAAGTGTAAAAGTTTGACTAAAAGATAGGTTCCAAAGATACGAATACAATACTAAAAAGTGCTATTTATACTAAACTAGTTACTAGGGTTTACAGAAAATAAGTAACTAAGTGCAGATAGTGCAGAAATCCACTTCCGGGGCCCACTTGGTGTGTACTTGGGCTGAGCATTGAAGCTTTCACGTGCATAGGCTATTTTTGGAGTTAAACGTCAGCTTGGGTGCCAGTTTGGGAGTTTAACTCCAGTTCTGGTGCTAGTTCTGGCGTTTTACGCCAAAAATGGGTCTCTGGTGGGCGATTGAACGCCAGTTTGGGCCATCAAATCTCGGGCAAAGTATGGACTATTATATATTGCTGGAAAGCCCAAAATGTATACCTTCCAATGCAGTTGAGAGCCAACCAATTGGACTTCTATAGCTTAAGAACATCTACTTCGAGTGCAGGAGGGTCAGAATCCAATAGCATCTGCAGTCCTTTCTCAGCCTCTGAATAAGATTTTTGCTCAGGTCCCTCAATTTCAGCCAGAAAATACCTGAAATCATAGAAAAATACACAAACTCATAGTAAAGTCCAGAAATGTAATTTTTGCATAAAAACTAATAAAAATATAATAAAAAATAACTAAAACATACTAAAAATTATGTAAAAACAATGCCAAAAAGGGTATAAATTATCCGCTCATCACAACACCAAATGTAAATTGTTGCTTGTCCCCAAGCAACTAAAAACAAAATAGGATAAATAGAAGGGAATATACAATAAATTTCAAAAATATTAGTGAAGCTTAGTTCTAATTAGATAAGCGGGACTAATAGCTTTTTCCCTCTGAACAGTTTTGGCATCTCACTTTATCCTTTGAAGTTCAGAATGATTGGCATCCATAGGAACTCAGAATTAAGATAGTGTTATTGATTCTCCTAGTTCAGTATGTTGATTCTTGAACACATCTACTTTATGAGTTTTGGCCGTGACCCTAAGCATTTTGTTTTCCAGTATTACCACCGGATACATAAATGCCACAGACACATAACTGGGTGAACCTTTTCAGATTGTGACTCAACTTTGCTAAAGTCCCCAGTTAGAGGTGCCCAGAGTTCTTAAGCACACTCTTTTTGCTTTGGACCATGACTTTAACCGCTCAGTCTCAAGCTTTTCACTTGACACCTTCACGCCACAAGCACATGGTTAGGAACAGCTTGATTTAGCTGCTTAGGCCAGGATTTTATTCCTTTGGGCCCTCCTATCCATTAATGCTCAAAGCCTTGGATCTTTTTTTACCCTTGCCTTTTAGTTTAAAGGGTTATTGGCTTTTTTAGCTCTTGCCTTTTGGTTTAAAGAGCTATTGGCTTTTTCTGCTTGCTTTTTCTTTTTTTTTTTTAGCCATTTTTTTCTGCAAGCTTTATGTTTTTCACTGCTTTTTCTTGCTTCAAGAATGAATTTTATGATTTTTCAGATTATCAATAACATTTCTCTTTTTTCATTATTGTTTCAAGAGCCAACAATTTTAACATTCATAAACTTCACTATCAAAAATATGCACTTTTCAAGCATTCATTCAAAAACCAAAAGGTATTTCCACCACATCAAAATAATTAAGCTAATTTCAAGATAATTTTCGAAATTATGCACTTCTTGTTCTTTTGCAAATAAAAACATTTCTTATTCAAGAAAGGTGAGGGATTCATGGAATCATTCATAGCTTTAAGACATAGACACTAAACACTAATGATCATGTAATGAAGACACAAACATAGTCAAAACATAAAGCATAAAAACGAAAAATAGAAGAATAAGAACAAGAAAATTAAAGAATGGGTCCACCTTAGTGAGGGCAGCTAGTTCTTCCTCTTGAAGATCATATGGAGTGCTTGAGCTCCTCTATGTCTCTTTCTTGCCTTTGTTGCTCCTCTCTCATGGCCTTTTGGTCCTCTCTGATTTCATGGAGGATGATGGAGTGCTCTTGGTGCTCCATCCTTAGTTGCTCCATGTTAGAACTCAAATCTCCTAAAGAGGTGTTGAGTTGCTCACAATAGTTGTGTGGAGGAAAATGCGTCCCTTGAGGTGATTCAGGGATTTCTTGATAAGGAATTTCCTCATGCTCTTGTTGAGGTCCATGAGTTGGCTCTCTTGTTTGCTCCATCCTCTTCTTAGTGATGGGCTTGTCCCCTTCAATGAGGATGTCTTCCTCTATGACAACTCCAACTGAATTGCATAGGTAACAGATGAGATGGGGAAAGACTAACCTTGCCAAAGTGGAGGGCTTGTCAGCTACTTTGTATAGTTCTAGAGATATGATCTCATGAACTTCTATTTCCTCTCCAATCTTGATACTATGGATCATGATAGCCCGGTCCACAGTTACTTCGGACCGGTTGCTAGTGGGAATGATAGAGCGTTGGATGAACTCTAACCATTCCCTAGCCACGGGTTTGAGCTCAGGCCTTTTCAATTGAACCGGCTTGCCTCTTGAGTCTCTCTTCCATTGTGCTCCTTCCACACAGATGTCCATGAGGACTTGGTCCAATCTTTGATCAAAGTTGACTCTTCTAGTGAAAGGATGAGGATCTCCTCTTATTATTGGCAAGTTGAATGCCAACCTTACATTTTTCGGATTGAAATCCAAGTATTTCCCCTGAACCATTGTGAGCCAATTCTTTGGGTTCGGGTTCACACTTTGATCATGGTTCTTAGTGATCCATGCATTAGCATAGAACTCTTGAACCATTAAGATTCTGACTTGTTGGATGGGGTTGGTGAGAGTTTTCCAACCTCTTCTTCGAACCTCACGTCGGATCTCTGGATATTCATTCTTTTTGAGCATGAAGGGGACCTCGGGGATCACCTTTTTCTTGGCCACAACTTCATAGAAGTGGTCTTGATGGACTTTTGAGATGAATCTCTCCATCTCCCATGACTCGGAGGTGGAAGCATATGCCTTCCTTTCCTCTTTCTAGAGGTTTCTCCAGCCTTAGGTGCCATTAGTGGTTATGGAAAAATAAAAGTAGCAGAGCTTTTTCCCACACCAAACTTAAAAGGTTTGCTCGTCCTCGAGCAAAAGAAGAAAGAAATAAGGAGAAGAAGAAGAAATGGAAGAGATGGAGGGGTGTGTTGAATTCGGCCAAGGGGGGTTTAAGTGTTTATGATGTGTGAAATTGAAGGTGGTAAGAAGGGGTATTTATAGGGTAAGAGAGAGAGGGAAGTCATGTATGAAGGGACTGGGTTTGGGAGGGAAATGTTTTGAATTTAAATGGTGAGGTAGGTGAGGTTTTATGATGGGTTTTGGGGAATAGTGAATGGATATGAGTGGTAAAGAGATTATGGAGAAGAGGGTAGAATTTGATAGGTGAAGAGTGTTATGAAAAGGTGTGAAGAGGAGAGAAAGAGAGGTAGGGTAGGTGGGGATCCTGTGGGGTCTACAGATCTTGAGGTGTCATGAAATTCTAGTCCCTGTACTTTTCTGGCATTTAAACGCCCTCTGTGTGCCATTTCTGGCGTTTAACGCCAACTCTGCTACCTTTTTCTGGTGTTAAACGCCAGGCTGATGCCCTTTTCGGGTGTTTAATACCAACCAGACACCAGGCATCCTTTTCTGGCGTTAAACGCCAGTTTGTCTGCCAATTCTGGTGTTTAACACCCAAAATACTGCCAGACTGGGCGTTAAACGCACATTCTGCTATCCTTACTGGCATTTAAACGCCAGTAAGCTTGTCCTCCAAGGTGTGTTGTTTTTGATGCTTTTTTGATTCCGCTTTATTTCTGTAGTTGTTTTTGTGACTCCACATGATCATCTACCTAAAGAAAACATAAAATAACAATGGAAAACAAATAAATATAAAAATAAATATAATTAAATAACATTGGGTTGCCTCCCAATAAGCGCTTCTTTAATGTCAATAGCTTGACAGTGAGCTCTTAGAGAGCTTCACAGAGACTCAGAGCTTAATGGTGTCCTCCCAACACCAAACTTAGAAGTTGAGTGTGGGGGCTCTGTTTGACTCTATACTGAGAGAAGCTTTCCATGCTTCCTCTCCATGGTTACAGAAGAAGATCCTTGAGCCTTAAACACAAGGTAGTCCTCATTCAATTGAAGGACTAACTCTCCTCTGTCCACATCAATCACAGCTCTTGCTGTGGCTAGGAAGGGTCTACCAAGGATAATGGACTCATCCTCTTCCTTCCTAGTGTCTAGGACAGCTTGTACCTCAAAGATCCCTAGTTTCTCCATTGCAGAGAGTGGCATGAGGTTTATACCTGACACCAAGTCACACAGAGCCTTCTCAAAGGTCATGGTGCCTATGGTATAGGGTATTAAGAACTTTTCGGGATCCGGTTTCTTCTGAAGTAATTTCAGTTGAACCAAAACATTCAGTTCATTGACGAGCAATGGAGGTTCATCCTCCAAAGTCTCATTACCAAATAGCTTGGTATTTAGCTTCATGATTGCCCCTAGATACTGAGCAATTTTCTCTTCAACAATATCTTCATCCTCTTCAGAGAAAGAATACTCATCAGAGCTCATGAATGGTAACAGTAAGTTTAGTGGAATCTCTATGGTCTCTGTATGAGCCTCAGATTCCTTTGGTTCCTCATTAGGGAACTCCTTAGTGGTCAGTGGACGTCCATTGAGGTCTTCCTCACTGAAAATCACTGCCTTTTTACTCTCCCCAGGTTCTGCCATTTTGGATATGGTTATGGCCTTGCACTCTCTTTTGGGATTCTCTTATGTATTGCTTGGGAGAGTACTAGGAGGGATTTCAGAAACTTTTTTACTCAGCTGACCCACTTGTGCCTCCAAATTTCTGATGGAGGACCTTGTTTCAGCCGTGAAACTAAGAGTGGTCTTAGATAGATCAGAGACTATGGTTGCTAAGTCAGAGAGGCTCTGCTTAGGATTCTCTGTCTGTTGCTGAGAAGATGATGAAAAAGGTTTGCTATTGCCAAACCGAATTCTTCCACCATTATTATTATTGAATCCTTGATTAGGCTTCTGTTGATCCTTCCATGAAAAATTTGGATGATATCTCCATGAAGGATTATAAGTGTTTCCATTGGATTCTCCCATGTAATTCACTTCTTCCATTTCAGGATTCTCAGGGTCATAAGCTTCTCCTTCAGAGGAGGCTTCTTTTGTACTGCCAGATGCAGCTTGCAATCCAATTAGATTCTGAGAAATCATATTGAATTGCTGAGTCAATATTTTGTTCTGAGCCAATATGGCATTTAGAGTATCAATCTCAAAAACTCCTTTCTTCTGAGTCATCCCATTATTCACAGGATTTCTTTCAGAAGTGTACATGAACTGGTTATTTGCAACCATCTCAATAAGTTCCTGGGCTTCTGCAGGCATTTTCTTCAGATGAAGAGATCCACCAGCAGAGTGATCCAATGACATCTTGGACAATTCAGACAGACCATCATAGAATATACATAATATGCTCCATTCTGAAAGCATGTCAGAAGGACACCTTCTGATCAATTGCTTGTATCTTTTCCAAGCTTCATAGAGGGATTCTCCTTCCTTCTGTCTGAAGGTTTGGATTTCCACTCTAAGCTCGCTCATCTTTTGAGGTGGAAAGAACTTTTCCAGGAAAGCATTGACCAACTTTTCCCAAGAATTCAGGCTTTCTTTAGGTTGTGAGTCCAACCATATCTTAGCTCTGTCTCTTACAGCAAAGGGGAAAAGCATAAGTCTGTAGACCTTAGGATTAACCCCATTGGTCTTAACAGTGTCACAGATTTGCAAGAATTCAGCCAAGAACTGATGAGGATCTTCCAATGGAAGTCCATGAAACTTGCAATTCTACTGCATTAGAGAAACTAATTGAGGCTTAAGCTCAAAGTTGTTTGCTCCAATTGCAGGAATTGGGATGCTTCTTCCATAGAAGTCGGAAGATGGTGCAGTAAAGTCACCAAGCATCTTCCTTGCATCTCCACCATTGTTGTTGTTTTCGGCTGCCATGTCTTCTTCTTTTTTGAAAATTTCTGTAAGGTCCTCTCCAGAGTGTTGTGCTTTAGCTTTTCTTAGCTTCCTCTTCAGAGTCCTTTCAGGTTCAAGATCAGCTTCAACAAGAATGTCTTTATCCTTGTTCCTGCTCATATGAAAAAGAAGAGAATAGAAAAGAAGAGGAATCCTCTATGTCACAGTATAGAGATTCTTTTATGTGAGTAGAAGAATGGAAGAATAGAAGAATGAGGTAGAGAGAGAATAAAGAGAATTCGAACACAGAGAGAAGGAGAGGGTTCGAATTTTAGGAAGAGAAGTGTTAGTAATAAAATAAATAAATAAAAAGAGATGAGAGAGAGAGGGAATTCGAATATTAATTTAAAAGAAAAGAAAAATATTTTTATTTTATTTTAATTAATAGTTAGTATTCGAAAATATTAAAAGAAATAAAATAAAATTAGAATTTAAAACAATTAGTTAACTAAAAAGAATTTTGAAAAAGTGGTTAGTGATTTTTGAAAATTAGAGAGAGAAAAGTAGTTAGGTGGTTTTGAAAAAGATAAGAAATAGTAAACTTTTTAAAATCAAACAAAAAGTCAAGTATTTAATTGAAAAAGATTTGAAAATAAATTTTGAAAAGATAAGAAGTTAGAAAAAGATTTTGAAATTAAATTTTGAAAAAGATATGATTGAAGTTTATTTTGAAAAAGATTTGACAAAGAAATTAAAAATATTTGATTTTTAAAATTAAAGTTGATGACTTGACTAACAAGAAACTAAAAGATATGATTCTAGAATTTAAAGATTGAACTTTTCTTAACAAGAAAATAACAAACTTAAAATTTTTGAATCAAAACATTAAATGTTAGCAATAATTTCGAAAATATGAAATAAAAATAACAAAAAGATTTTAAAAAATTTTTGGAATGAAATTCGAAAATATTAAGAAGAAAAGTGGAAAAGATTTGATTTTTGAAAACGATTTGAAAAGACAGAATTTTTAAATTGAAATTTTGACTTGACTTATAAGAAACAACTAAATTTTAAAAATATTTGACCAAGTCAACTCAAAATTTCAAAATTTATGAGTAAAAAAAGGAAAAGATATTATTTTTTATTTTTGAATTTAATGAAGAAAGAGAAAAACAACAAAATGACATATGACATAAAAATTTAAAATCAAAACAAATAATACATGCAAGAACACTTTGAATGTCAAGATGAACACCAAAAACACTTTGAAGATTATGATGAACATCAAGAACATATTTTTGAAAATTTTTAAGAAAAGAAAGACATGCAACTATGCAAGACACCAAACTTAAAAATTTTTAAACTTTAGACACTATGAATTCGAAAATGCATATTAAAAACAAGAACATACACAAAACAAGAAAATTTAAAGATCAAACAAGAAAAATCATCAAGAACAACTTGAAGATCAATGAAGAACACAATGCATATATTTTTGAAAATTAAAGAAAAATTAAAACATGCAATTGACACCAAACTTAAAATTTGACACTAAACTCAAACAAAAAACACAAATTTTTTTGGTTTTTATGGTTTTATTAAATTTTTTTGTAAATTTTTTCGAAATTATTTTGGAAAAGGAACATAAAGAAATTCAAAAATTTTAATAAGAATTCCAGGATTCCTGTAATGTTAGTCTAAAGCTTTGGTCCAAAAGATTAGACATGACCAATGGCCAGCCAAGCTTTAGCACAGAATTATAACTGAGAATCCAAAGGCTCATGCAATGTTATTCTAAAGCTTCGGTCCAAAAGAATTAGACATGGCCAAATGGCCAGCCAAGCTTTAGCATAACAAATACAGACATGTCCTTTCTACAATTGAAGGTGGAAACCTCAGTCCAAAAGATTAGACATGGCTTAACAGCCAGCCAGGTTTCAACATATCTCATGAAGCTCTAGAATTCATTCTTAAAAATTCTGAAGAACACATTTTTTTCGAAATTAAAAATAAAAAGTTTAAACACAAAATAAAATTGCCTAATCTAAGCAACAAGATGAACCGTTAGTTGTCCAAACTCGAACAATCCCCGGCAACGGCGCCAAAAACTTGGTGCATGAAATTGTGATCACACTTTTCACAACTCCGCACAACTAACCAACAAGTGCACTGGGTCGTCCAAGTAATACCTTATGTGAGTAAGGGTCGATCCCACAGAGATTGTCGACTTGAAGCAAGCTATGGTCATCCTGTAAATCTTAGTCAGGCGGATTCAAATGGTTATGAGGTTTTGATAATTAAAAGATAAATAAAACAAAAAATAAAATAAGATACTTATATGATTCATTGGTGGGAATTTCAGATAAGTGTTTGGAGATGATTTGTTGCCTCTGAACCTCTGCTTTCCTATTGTCTTCTTCCAATCATGCGTGCTCCCTTCCATGGCAAGCTGTATGATCCTATCGGATGAAAAATACCCGGTATGATCTCTGCACGGCTAATCAACTATCGGATTTCTCGTCTCGGATGAAAAATACCAGGTACAGCTACCGCACGGCTAATCATCTGTCGGTTCTCACTAGTGTCGGAATAGGATCCCTCTATCCTTTTGCACACTGTCACTGTGCCCAACATTCGCAAGTTTGAAGCTCATCACAGTCATCCCTTCCCAAATCCTACTCGGAATATCACAGACAAGGTTTAGACTTTCCGGATCTCAAGAATGCTGCTAATTAGTTCTAGCCTATACCATGAAGGTTCTAATCTCACAGACTTGGTCCATGTATTAGAGATCCATGAGAATATACTCCGGCTATCCTCCAATGACTACGTTGAACATCATGTAGACCGCTTGTGGTTGTCAAGCATGCAGATCTTGTCTAAGCGAGTAACGAAGATAGTGGGTGATTGTCACGAGTCACCCCTTCATTCTGACTTAACTGAATTAAGTATGAGAGTATATCTTGGAGAAGAAGTAAGCGTTAATTGAATAGAAAAACAATAGTACTTGCATTAATTCATGAAGAACAGCAAAGCTCCGCACCTTAATCTATGAGGTGTAGAAACTCCACCTAGAAAATACATAAGAGAAAAAGGTCTAGGCATGGCTGGATGGCCATCCTTCAAGTGTAAAAGTTTGATTAAAAGATAGGTTCCAAAGATACGAATACAATAGTAAAAAGTGCTATTTATACTAAACTAGTTACTAGGGTTTACAGAAAATAAGTAACTAAGTGCAGATAGTGCAGAAATTCACTTCCGGGGCCCACTTGGTGTGTGCTTGGGCTGAGCATTGAAGCTTTCACGTGCATAGGCTATTTGTGGAGTTAAACGCCGGCTTGGGTGCCAGTTTGGGCGTTTAATTCCAGTTCTGGTGCCAATTCTAAAGTTTTACGCCAGAAAAGGGTCTCTGGTGGGAGTTTGAATGCCAATTTAGGCCATCAAATCTCAGGCAAAGTATGGACTATTATATATTTCTGGAAAGCCCAAGATGTCTACTTTCCAACGCAATTAAGAGCACGCCAATTGGACATCTGTAGCTCCAGAGAATCTACTTTGAGTGTAGGAGGGTCAGAATCCAACAGCATCTGCAGTCTTTTCTCAGCCTCTGAATCAGATTTTTGCTCAGGTCCCTCAATTTCAGCCAGAAAATATCTGAAATCACAGAAAAACACACAAACTCATAGTAAAGTCCAAAAATGTGATTTTTTCATAAAAACTAATAAAAATCTTTTCTATAAGGGACAGAGCAAGGTTATGTCTGGA
The DNA here is from genome assembly GCF_000816755.2 of Arachis ipaensis. NCBI lineage: Eukaryota > Viridiplantae > Streptophyta > Magnoliopsida > Fabales > Fabaceae > Arachis > Arachis ipaensis. The sequence goes on along the minus strand of NC_029794.2, from coordinate 77,386,173 downwards.
TTCCCAGCCCAAAGAAAGCCAAGATACCTGGGAGAAGGTAGTCAATGGATTCTTGACCAAGTTTTTTCCACCTCAGAAGCTGAGCAAGCTTAGGGTGGAAGTTTAAACCTTCAAACATAAAGAGGGTGAATCTCTCTATGAAACTTGGGAAAGATACAAGTAGTTGATTAGGAGGTGTCCTCCTGACATGATCTCAGATTGGACCATGTTAGAGATCTTCTATGATGGCCTATCTGAGATGTCCAAGATGTCATTGGACCACTCTGCAGGTGGATTCCTCCACTGGAAGAAGATGCCTGAAGAGGCGCATGAGCTTATTGACATGGTTGCCAACAACCAATATATGTGCACTTCTGAGAGGAACCCTGTGAACAATGGGGCAGCTTAAAAGAGAGGTGTCTTGGAAATGGACACCTTAGATGCCATCTTGGTTCAGAATAAGCTCATGACTCAGCAGATCAACATGATTTCTTAGCACTTGAGTGGGGCGCAGAGCTCAGCTGCTTACTGTATAGAGACAGCTTATGAGGTGGACACTGGTGATAATGCCTAGACCACAATGGAGGAGGTGAACTACATGGAAAACCCCTCTAGAAACTCTAACAACAATCCCTATTCGAATACTTTCAATCAGGGATGGAAAAACCATCCCAACCTTGGGTAGAGAGATTAGTAGAAGCCTCAACAAGACTTCAATAATAATCTGGGTGGAATGAACCAGAACTGGTTCAACAACAGACCATTCCAACCCTTTCAGCAACAAATAGAGACTCTCACACAGAGCCTTTCTGACCTGGCCACCATTGTCTCTAACCTTTCCAAGACCACGCACAGTTTCATGGCAGAAACTAGGTCTTCCATAAGGAATCTGGAGATACAGAGACAGAGACGCTTGAGATGGAAAACAAAACACATTGGGGAGAGCCCCTTGCTGGCGTTGAACGCCAGACAGGGAGGAAAGCTGGGCGTCCACTGCCCATTAAGGAGTGATTACTGGCGTTGAACGCCAAGAAGGGAAGGGAGATGGGCATTCAACGCCCATGGAGGAACATTTGCTGGCGTCAAACGCCAGAAAAGGAGCAATCTAGGCATTTAACGCCCCCTATAGAGTAGTCAGGGCATTCATTTTGATCCCTTGTGGGCGTTCCACGCCCAGACCTGGCATTGAACGCCCAGGCAAGGGCAGAAAACTCGAGTTTTGAAGCTTTCCTAGCCAGTGGGCCCCACCCAATCCCCACCTACCCACTGGTGCACGAAAATTACTTCATAATGTAATTTCGCACAACTAACCAGCAAGTGCACTAGGTCGTCCAAGTAATACCTTACGTGAGTAAGGGTCGATCCCACGGAGATTGTTGGCTTGAAGCAATCTATGGTTATCTTATACCTCTTAGTCAGGAAGACAATAAAATAATTCACTTATCAAATATGATTGCAAGGAGAAAAAGGGCAGAACACAAATTATACTTGTATGCAATAATGGAGAATATGTTGGAGTTTTGGAGATACTTTGTCTTCTGAAATTTTGTTTCCTCTGTTTTCTGATTCACGCACGCACGTCCTCCTATGGCAAGCTGTGTGTAGGTGGATCACCGTTGTCAATGGCTACCATCCATCCTTCCAGTGAAAAGGGTCCAAATGCGCTGTCACCCCACGGCTAATCATCTGCAGGTTCTCAATCGTACCGAAATAGGAATTACTATCCTTTTGCGGCTGTCACTACGCCCAGCACTCGTGAGTTTGAAGTTTGTCACAGCCATTCAATCCCAGGATCCTACTCGGAATACCGCAGACAAGGTTTAGACTTTCCGGATTCTCATGAATGTTGCCATCAATCTAGCTTATACCACGGAGATTCTGATTAAGGAATCTAAGAGATATTCATTCAATCTGATGTAGAACGGAGGTGATTGTCAGACACACGTTCATGGAGTGAGGAAGGTGATGAGTCTCACTGATCATCACCTTCTCCATAGTTAGGCGCGAATGGATATCTTAGATAGGAACACGCATGTTTGAATGGAAAACAGAATTACTTGCATTAATTCATCAGGACACAGCAGAGCTCCTCACCCGCAACAATGGAGTTTAGAGACTCATGCCGTCAAAGAGTACAAAATTCAGATCTAAAATGTCATGAGATACAAAATAAATCTCTAAAAGTTGTTTAAATACTAAACTGGTAACCTAGGTTTATAGAAAATGAGTAGACTATGACAGATAGTGTAGAAATCTACTTCTGGGGCCCACTTGGTGTGTGCTGGGGCTGAGACTAAAGCTTCTCACGTGCCTGGGCTGTTTTGGGTGTTCAACGCCAGGTTGTAACCTGTTTCTGGCGTTGAACTCCACTTTGTAACTTGTTTCTGGCGCTGGACGCCAGACAGCAGCATGGAACTGGCGTTGAACGCCAGTTTACGTCATATATCCTTGAGCAAAGTATGGACTATTATATATTGCTGGAAAGCCCTAAATGTCTATTTTCCAACGCAATTGGAAGCGCGCCATTTGGACTCCAGTAGCTCCAGAAATTTCATTACTTTATCCATTGATGTTCAGAATGATTGGCATCTATAGGAACTCAGAGTTCATATAGTGTTATTGATTCTCCTATTTCAGCATGATGATTCTTGAACACAGCTACTTTATGAGTCTTGGCCGTGGCCCTAAGCACTTTGTTTTCCAGTATCACCACTGGATACATAAATGCCACAGACACATAATTGGGTGAACCCTTTTAGATTGTGACTCAGCTTTGCTAAAGTCCCCAATTAGAGGTGTCCAGGGTTCTTAAGCACACTCTCTTTTGCTTTGGACCTTGGCTTTAACCGCTCAGTCTCAAGTTTTCACTTGACACCTTCACGCCACAAGCACATGGCTAGGGACAGCCTGGTTTAGCCGCTTAGGCCAGGATTTTATTCCTTTAGGCCCTCCTATCCACTGATGCTCAAAGCCTTGGGATCCTTTTTATTTACCCTTGCCTTTTGGTTTTAAGAGCTTTTGGCTTTTTCTGCTTGCTTTTCTTTTTTTTTTTGCTGCTTTTTCTTGCTTCAAGAATCATTTTTATGATTTTTCAGATCATCAATAACATGTCTCATGTTCATCATTCTTTCAAGAGCCAACATATTTAACAGTCTTAAACAACAAATTCAAAAGATATATGCACTGTTCAAGCATTCATTCAGAAGACAGAAAGCATTGCCACCACATGTTACTAATTAGAATTTTTCTTATTAAAACTCAAATTTTATTGCCTCTTATTCAAAAGATCTGCTATTTTATTCATTTTTGCTGATGATGAGAAAAATAGACTATAACTTAATTGGAGATAAAATCAAAATAGACACTACTTACTACTATATGACTCCTAAGGTAAACTTCTTTGAAGGAGTCTGGATCATCTTTCAGCTGAGGTAGCTTTAAGATCTCTCTGATCTTGTCAGGGTGGGTATGAATAATCTTTCCTCTGACCACGGTTCGATAGTCATAGATATCAGATCCAGATAGTCTTTGCCTATCTGTATGCCACATATTAGCATAGAACTCCTGGACCATATTCCTTCCCACTTTCGTTACAGGATTGGCTAGGATCTCCCAGTTCCTGATTCGGATTTGCTCCTGGATCTCCGGATATTCGTCTTCTTTCAGATTGAATCTAACTTCTAGGATCACTGATCTTAGACCCATTATTTTATGATAATGGTCTAAATGTTCTTTAGATAAGAACTTCCCTTGATTCCAAATTGGTTTTGGAACGCTCTCTTTCTTGACTCTTGAAGTGGGTTGTTTTCCCTTAGGAGCCATGCTCTTAGTGATCACGGATAAACACACCAAACTTAGAGGTTTGCTTGTCCTCAAGCAAAAGAAAAGAAAGGAGAGAGATAGAAGGAGAGCTAGGTGCAATTGTTGATGGAGGAGGGTGGAGGCCGAACCCATATATAAAGGGAGGGGGTGGGTTCGAAAATTTTGAAAAGATATGATAAAAAGATTGATTTGGAAAAGATAAGATAGAAGATATGATGAGAGAGGATATAGTTTAAAATTGAAAAGATATGAAAAATTTTTGAAAAAGATAAATCTAGATTTTGAAACAGATAATGTGGAGATTTGAAAACGATATTAGTTGAAAAAAATAGATTTGTTTTGAAAATTTGAAAAAGAGTTGGATTGAATTTGAAAAAGAGGATTTGTGCTGATGAATTAAGATACATTTGATATTTTTAAGGTAGGGTTTTTAGAAATTAGGGAGTTTAGAAATCAGGGTTCTTAACATGTTTATGCAAGAAATCATGAATCGAAGCATGAAAATTAAGATTAAAATGAAAAATATGAAGAAAAAATAGATTTACCTCCTCCCCACCATCCTAGCGTTTGAACGCCCAAACGCTGCATGTTTTGGGCGTTCAACGCCCAAATGCTACCTCTCCTGGGCGTTCAACGCCCAGCTGCTGCTTCTTTCTGGCGTTGAACGCCAGGAAGTCCTTTGTTACTGGGCGTTTTTCTGAACGCCCAGAATGCTGTAAAGCTGGCATTAAATGCCCAGAAAGAGCTTATTTCTGGCGTTTAACGCCCAGATGGCTATCCTTACTGGCGTTCAATGCCCAGTGGATGCTTCTGTTTGGCGTTGAACGCCCAAAACAGACTTTTACTGGCATTTTCTTGCCAGTGAGCTCTTTTTCTCTGTTTTGTGTGCAGAATCCTTCTGTAACCCTATGAACTTATACAATTGACTCTTTACCTTAGGATCAGTGAACTTTATATAAACAAATAAAAATATAAATAGGGCAAAATGCTTAGAGGATTGATGCCCCATGGCTGGGTTGCCTCCCAGCAAGCGCTTCTTTATTGTCTTTAGTTGGACCTTGCTGAGCTTTTAGTCTAGCTTCAGCCTTTAGCACTCCTGCTCAACATTGCCTTCAAGATAGTGCTTGATTCTCTGTCCATTGACAATGAACTTCTTATCAGAATCACTATCTTGAAGCTCCACATAACCATATGGTGATACACTTGTAATCACATATGGTCCCCTCCACCGGGACTTCAGTTTCCTGGGGAATAGCCTGAGCCTAGAGTTGAACAACAGAACCTTTTGTCCTGGTTCAAAGATTCTAGATGACAACTTTCTGTCATGCCACTTTTTTTATTTTTCTTTATAAAGCTTGGCATTTTCGAAAGCATTGAATCTGAATTCCTCTAGCTCATTTAGCTGGAGCAATCTTTTTTCTCCAGCTAATCTGGCATCAAAGTTCAGGAATCTGGTTGCCCAGTAGGCTTTATGTTCCAGTTCTTGGGTGTGGCAATGGCCTCAACCCATTTTGATACATAATCAACTGCCACCAGAATATAAGTGTTTGAGAATGATGGTGGGAAAGGTCCCATAAAGTCAATTCTGCATACGTCAAACAACTCAATCTCCAGGATTCCTTGTTGAGGCATGGCGTAACCATGAGGCAGGTTACCAGCTCTTTGGCAACTGTCACAGTTACGTACAAACTCTCGGGAATCTTTATAGAGTGTGAGCCAATAGAAGCCACATTGGAGGACCTTGGTGGCTGTTCGCTCTCCTCCGAAATGGCCTCCATATTGAGATCCATGGCAATGCCATAGGATCCTCTGTGCTTCTTCTCTAGGAGCACACCTACGGATTATTCCGTCTGCATATCTCTTAAAGAGATAGGGTTCATCCCACAAGTAGTATTTTGCATCAGTGATTAATTTTTTCTTTTGTTGCCTGTTGTACTCTTTGGGTATGAACCTTGCAGCTTTATAGTTTGCAATATCGGCAAACCATGGTGTCCAGTCTGGTGCAGAAATAATTGGTGCTGTGACCAGCTTAGCTTTCAGCGTTTCAAACGCCTGCAGACACTCTGTGTCAAACACAAATGGCGTGTCAGTAGCTAGCAGATTACTTAGAGGTTTTGTGATTTTTGAAAAATCCTTTATGAACCTCCTATAGAATCCTGCATGCCTCAGAAAGCTTCTGATTGCCTTAACATTGGCACGTGGTGGTAATTTTTCAATTACCTCTATTTTTGCTTGATCCACCTCTATTCCCTTGTTTGAGATTTTATGCCCAAGGACAATCCCTTCAGTCACCATGAAGTGACATTTTTCCCAGTTTAAAACTAGGTTGGTCTCTTGGCATCTCTTCTGAACAAGTTTCAAGTGATCAAGACAGGAGCTGAATGAGTCTCCATATACTGAGAAGTCATCCATGAAGACTTCCAGAAATTTTTCCACCATATCAGAGAAAATAGAAAGCATGCATCTCTGGAAGGTTGCAGGCGCATTACACAGCTCAAATGGCATCCTTCTATAAGCAAACACTCCAGATGGACATGTGAATGTTGTTTTCTCTTGATCCTAGGGATCTACTACAATCTGGTTATAGCCTGAGTAGCCATCCAGAAAGCAGTAATAATCATGACCTGCCTTTTTATGACTCAAGATCTCTTTCATGAACTTGGCATAAGAAGGTATTTGCTCAAGTGCCTCTGCAAATGGAATCTTTATTTCAAGAGTCCTGAGATAATCTGCAAAGCGAGCAAATTGCTTATCCTGTTCCTCTTTCCGAAGTTTTTGAATATAAGGTATCTTGGCTTTATATTCCTCAACCTTAGTTACTGTAGGTTTATTGCCTACAGAAGTGGCTGAAGAAGCCTTTTTAGAGGGGTTGTCATCAGCACTTGTGTGTGTCTGATCCCTCACTGGCAATTGAGTGCCAGAGTTAGAAGCTGAAGTGATGTGAGACGCCAACTCTTTGTCTGTTCCTGGCGTCTGAACGCCAGAACTGTGTCCCTTTTGGGCGTTTAGCGTCAGATCTTGCCCATTTTGGGCGTTCAACGCCAGATCCTTGCTTGTTTCTGGCGTTGAACGCCAGTCTTTGCTTGTTACTGGCGTTGAACGCCAGTCTTGGGCATGGTCTGGGTGTTCAGCGCCAGCCTTCCACCAGATTGCTGGCGTTTTAATGCCAAAATTACTTTTCCCTGGGCTCTTACTGTCCTCAGGTGAATTTTGGGTGGTTTGCTCATTCCTTAACTCTTTGCTGCCTTGAGGTGGGGTATTTAATGTTTTCCCACTTCTTAATTAAACTGCTTGGCATTCTTCTGTTATTTGTCTTGACAGCTGCTGCTTTGTTTGCTTCAATTGTTCTTCTATATTTATATTAGCCATCCTTGTCTCTTGTAGTTTATCCTTGAATTCGGCTAACTGCTTTGTTAGAAAGTCCAATTGCTGATTGAATTCCACAGCTTGTTTTACAGGGTTGAGTTCAGCAGTTACTGTTTGAACCTCTTCTTTCATGGAAGGGTCACTGCTTAGGTACAGATGCTGATTCCTGGTAACTGTATCAATGAGCTCTTGAGCCTCTTCAATTGTCTTTCTCATGTGGATGGATCCACCAGCTGAGTAATCTAGAGACATCTGAGCTCCTTCTGCAAGCCCATAATAGAAGATGTCTAACTGAACCCACTCTGAAAACATTTCAGAGGGGCATTTTCGTAGCATCTCTCTGTATCTCTCCCAGGCATCATAAAGAGATTCCTTATCTCCTTGTTTAAAGCCTTGGATGTCCAGCCTTAGCTGTGTCATCCGTTTTGGGAGAAAGTATTGATTCAGAAATTTTTCTGTCAGCTGTTTCCATGTTCTTATGCTGGCCTTAGGTTGGTTATTTAACCACCTCTTAGCTTGATCTTTTACAGCAAATGGAAACAGTAATAGTCTGTAGACATCCTGATCTATTTCCTTATCATGTATTGTGTCAACAATTTGTAAAAATTTTGCCAGAAACTTTGTAGGTTCTTCCTGTGGAAGACCGGAATACTGGCAACTTTGCTGCACCATGACAATGAGCTAAGGATTCAACTCGAAACTACTGACTCCAATGGAGGGTATGCAGATACTACTCCCATATGAAGCAGTAGAGGGGTTACCATATGACCCCAGAGTCCTCCTGGACTGTTCATTTCCACTTAGATCCATGATGGAGAAAGGGAGATGATAAAAAAAATTTTATTTTTATTTATTTATTTATTTATCTATTTATTTCGAAAATAAAATAAATAAAAATAAAATAAATAAAAATAGGTGAAGATTTTCGAAAAAATGAGGGGGGAGAAAGTGGTAAGGAAGTTTTGAAAAAGATATGATTTGGAAAAGATTTTAAATTTTGAAAAAAAAATCTGAATTTTTTTTTTAAAAAATAATTCGAAAATTTGTTTTAGAATTAGAGAGAAAAGATATTTTTGAATTTAGTGAGGAAAGAGAAAAACAATAAAATAGCACAAGATTTAAAATTTTTAGAGCTAACGCTCCTAGTTTTCGAAAATTTTGGAGGGAAAACACCAAGGAACACCAAACTTAAAAAATTTTAAGATCAAGACATAAGGAAAACTCAAGAACACTTTGAAGACTCACAAGAACACAAGAACATGAAGGAAGAACACCAAACTTAAATTTTTTTAGAAAACCAAACTAAAATTTTCGAAAAACACAAAAAAAATCAACAAGAAAACACCAAACTTAAAGTTTGGCACATAATTTAATAGAAAAATTATTTTTTGAAAAAGATTTTTAATAAAACTGGTGCCCAATCATCAAGAACATAAACCAACACTCTAGCCAATTGGGCAATAAATGTAACACTTGTTTTGAAGAAGGATATTTTTTTTAAAAAGAAAATAAAAGATTCTGACCCAAAAGACAAAAATTTCCTAATCTAAGCAACAAGATTCACCGTCAGTTATTCAAACTCAAACAATCCCCGGCAACGGCGCCAAAAACTTGGTGCACGAAAATTACTTCACAATGTAATTTCGCACAACTAACCAGCAAGTGCACTGGGTCGTCCAAGTATTACCTTACGTGAGTAAGGGTCGATCCCATGGAGATTGTTGGCTTGAAGCAATCTATGGTTATCTTATACCTCTTAGTCAGGAAGACAATAAAATAATTCACTTATCAAATATGATTGCAAGGAGAAAAAGGGCAGAACACAAATTATACTTGTATGCAATAATGGAGAATATGTTGGAGTTTTGGAGATGCATTGTCTTCTGAAATTCTGCTTTCCTCTGTTTTCTGATTCACGCACGCACGTCCTCCTATGGCAAGCTGTGTGTAGGTGGATCACCGTTGTCAATGGCTACCATCCATCCTTCCAGTGAAAAGGGTCCAAATGCGCTGTCACCGCACGGCTAATCATCTGCAGGTTCTCAATCGTATCGGAATAGGAATTACTATCCTTTTGTGGCTGTCACTACGCCCAGCACTCGTGACTTTGAAGTTCGTCACAGCCATTCAATCCCAGGATCCTACTCGGAATACCACAGACAAGGTTTAGACTTTCCGGATTCTCATGAATGCTGCCATCAATCTAGCTTATACAACGGAGATTCTGATTAAGGAATCTAAGAGATATTCATTCAATTTGATGTAGAATGGAGGTGATTGTCAGACACACGTTCATGGAGTGAGGAAGGTGATGAGTGTCACTGATCATCACCTTCTCCATAGTTAGGCGCGAATGGATATCTTAGATAGGAACACGCATGTTTGAATGAAAAACAGAATTACTTTCATTAATTCATCAGGACACAGCAGAGCTCCTCACCCCCAACAATGGAGTTTAGAGACTCATGCCATCAAAGAGTACAAAATTAAGATCTAAAATGTCATGAGATACAAAATAAATCTCTAAAAGTTGTTTAAATACTAAACTGGTAACCTAGGTTTACAGAAAATGAGTAGACTATGACAGATAGTGCAGAAATCCACTTCTGGGGCCCACTTGGTGTGTGCTGGGGCTGAGACTAAAGCTTCTCACATGCCTGGGCTGTTTTGGGCGTTCAACGCCAGGTTGTAACCTGTTTCTGGCGTTAAACTCCACTTTGTAACTTGTTTCTGGCGCTGGACGCCAGACAGCAGCATGGAACTGGCATTGAACGCCAGTTTACGTCGTCTATCCTTGAGCAAAGTATGGACTATTATATATTGCTGGAAAGCCCTAGATGTCTACTTTCCAACGCAATTAGAAGAGCGCCATTTGGACTTCTGTAGCTCCAGAAACTCCATTTTGAGTGTCAGAGAGGTCAGAATCCAACAGCATCATCAGTCCTTTTTCAGCCTGAATCAGATTTTTGCTCAGCTCCCTCAATTTCAGCCAGAAAATACCTGAAATCACAGAAAAACACACAAACTCATAGTAAAGTCCAGAAATATGAATTTTGCCTAGAAACTAATGAGAATAAACTAAAAACTAACTAAAATATACTAAAATCTATATGAAATTAACCCCAAAAAGCGTATAAAATATCCGCTCATCACCCACCTATCATTCAATCCCTTTCTTCTCTCTCCTACTTTTTCAAACCTTGAAACTCACACCCTACTTTCCCTCTTCCCCATACACAATCACCTTTTCCTCTTCCCAAAACCCATCATAAATCCCATCATTGCAATTTCCTACCAACCCTACCCACTTCAAATTCAAACCTTTCCCACCCCATCTTTCCCTCCCATATGGATGAACCTTACCCCATCCTAACCCTATAAATACCCCATCATCCCTTCCTTCATACACACACCTACCCACCACTCTCTCCCTCTTACACCCAACATTTCCCACATTATCTTCTTCCCGATTTTCCCCCACTTGGCTGAAGTATTCTTCTCCTTCTCCTTTCTCTTTTCTTCCTTCTTCTACTATATTCCATTTTCTTTTGTTACTTTTGCTCGAGGACGAGCTTTTGCTCGAGGACGAGTAAAGTTCTTAAGTTTGGTGTTGGAAATGCTCCACTTTTTTCATCTACTCCTTATCCATGGCACCGAAATCCGGCAAATCTTCAAGGAACAGAAAGGGAAAAGCTCCCGATTCTACCTCTGAACCTTGGGAATCATGGACATTCCTCACCAAGGTTCATCAAGACCACTTCTATGATGTGGTAAGGCATAAAATGGTGATACCCGAGGTCACCTTTAAGCTCAAAGAAGAGGAAAATATCCGGAGATCCAACAAGAAATTTGGAGAAAGGATTGGGAAACTTTGACCAATCCTATTTCTGGAGTTGGAACGCTCATGGTGCAAGAATGTTACTTCAAGGCTTGGGTCACCAAAAAGCATGACATGAGTGTGAACCCAAAGCCTAAAAATTGGCGCACTATGGTGAGAGAGCAACTCTTGGATTTTAGCCCAAAAAATGTAAGATTGGCACTACAATTGCCTCAAATTCTAGGAGACCCACACTCTTACCCTCGAAGGGTCAACTCTGACCAATGTCTAGAGCAAGTGCTTATAGATATCTATATGGAAGGAGCTTAGTGGAGGAGGGACGCACAAGGTAAGCCCTACCAACTGGGTAGGATTGACCTCAAGCCTGTGGTTAGAGGATGGTTAGAGTTTATCCAACGCTCCATCCTCCCCACAAGTAACCGATCTGAGGTTACCATTGAGAGAGCAATAATGATTGACTGCATTATGCTCGAAAATGAGGTGGAAGTACACGAGGTATTACCTCAAGAGGTCTACAAAGTAGCTGACAAAGCCTCCACCCAAGCAAGGCTACCGTTCCTTCACCTCATCTATCGCCTATGCCACTCTGCTGGAATAGGGATAGCAGGAGATACCCTAATTGAGGAGGACAAGCCTATCACCAAGAAGAGGATGGAGCATGCCAGGGAGCCTGCACACGCACCATAGCATGAGCCTGTTCAGCTACCTGCACCTGAGATCCTGAAAATGCCTCAGGGAATGTATTCCCTCCCCGGAACTATTGGGACCAACAGAACACATCTCCAGGGGAGCTGAATTCTTCTGTAGATCAGCTGAGGATTGAGCACTAAAATCAAGCTGCCATCCTCCATCAAATAAGAGAGGATCAGAGGATCATGAGGGAGGAGCAGCAGAGACAGGGGGCAAGACATAGAGGAGCTAAAACGCTCCATTGGATTCTCTGGAGGAAGCAGCAGCCGCCGTCACTGAGGTAGTTGAGTTCCATTATCCCCTTTACTTATATTCATTTCATTTTCATTGTACTGTATTCTTCTCTTTGTTTTTTATTCTAATGTATGATTACAAGTAGTATTTTGTTTTTTTTCTAGTTTTATTTACTTTTCTTTTGTTTTGTTCTGGTTATAAGATATCCTATATATCCATCACTAAACTTAAAAGAAAAAATTATTTGAAAAAGAAATAGTGAGATACATAAGTTTTGAGTATAATGAGTTGTTTTAATTAATTAGATGTGGTAGCCTTGCATTTATTTTCTAAATGTATGAATTAATTGTGCATATTTGATATTGAGGTTAAGTATATTGGCTCTTGAAGAACAGTGAATTTAGAGAAGTATTATTGGCTCTCTGAAAAGTCAAAAATATTAATTCTTGAAGCAAGAAAATGTAGCAATAAGAAAAAAAATTAAAAGAAAATGAAAAATAAAAGAAAGCTCAAAAGAAAAAGAAAAGAGCAAGGATCCAAATCTTTGAGCATCAATGGTTAGTAGGGTCAAAAGTGGCCTAAAAAGCTCAAATGAGTTGCTATCCTTAACTAAATGCTTGTGGTGTGAAGGTGTCACGTAAAAAGCTTGAGACTGAATATTTAAAGTCATGATCCAAAGCTAAAGAGTATGCTTAAGAACTCTGGGTACCACTGTCTGGGAATTTAAGCAAAGCTAAATTTGAATCCAAAGGGTTTCCTCAGTTAAGTGCTTGTGGCGTTTATGTATCCGGTGGTAATACTTGAAAACAAAACGCTTAGAGTCACGGTTAGGCTCAAAAAGGTGCAAAGCACCAAAAGAAAAAAAGTTGTGTTCAAGAATAAAGAAAAGCTAGAAGAAGAGAATCAATAATATCATCCCAATTCTAGTTCCAATGGATGCCAATATTTCTGAGCTTCAAAGGAAAATGAGATGCCAAAATTGTTTAGAAGTAAAGAGCTAATAGTCCCACTCACTATTTGGAACTAAGCTTTATTGAAAACTCTGAGACCTATTGTATTTTTCTCTTCCAATTGTCCTATCTTTTTTTTAGTCGCTTGAGGACAAGCAGCAGTTTAAGTTTGGTGTTATGTTGCCAAAGCATCTTATACCATTTTTCTTAGCATTTTTAGTGTGTTTTTAGTTATATTTTATTAAGTTTTATTAAGTTTTAGTATGTTTTAGTGGAAAATTCACCTTTTGGATACTACTTTGAGTTTTTATATTTTTCTTATGATTTCAGGTGATTTTTGGGTGAAATTCGCAAGTTTTGGCAAAGTTTGATTCAGAGGCAAAGAAAAGATAGCAGATGCTGTCAAATCCTAACCTTTGTGCATTTTAATGAAAATATCTTAAGCTACAAAGGTCCAATTGATGCGCTTTTAATGGCGTTAGAAAGATAACTTCCAGAGTTTTCCAAAAACATATAATAGTCTATACTCTTCTTTAGAAAGGATTGCCCAAAATGGGCGTTGAACGCCCAATATACACCCTTTCTGGCGTTCAACGACCAAGAAGGACCAACCCCCAAGTTGCATGCCCAAGATTGGCATTCAACGCCACCAAATAAGCACAAGGAAGCATGGACATCCCCTAGTGGCGTTAAATGCCCACTCATCCAAGTTGGACGCCAAGCTCAACCCAAACACTCAACCAAAGTGGGCCCATAAGTGAATTTTCGCACTCCTTAGTCTAGTCTATCTCATTTTTGTAATTTCTAATTATTATTAATATCTTTTTAGGTCTAATTATTAGTATAAATAGAAGGAAGATCACCCTTGTTTGAGATCTTCGAACCTATCATACATTTTTCTCTGTTTTTCTGTAAAGTATGAGCAACTAAACCTCCTAAGTTAAGGATAGGAGCTCTGCTCACTCCTATGGATTAATATTATTACTTCTTCTACTTTAATATATATTTGGTAACATTCTTTGATGTATTGTCGTTCTTCATCTTTATAAATCGAGGGTGGAGCGAGAGTATAACTCCTTATTCTACATGAGCTCTTGCGAAGCCATAGCCGGATAGTATTGAGCTACAACTTGAGAATACATCACATATTTCAGTAGAGTATCCGGGCTAATTGGGATATGTGATATGAAATCTTGTTAGTCATAGGTAATTGAGGTTTCTGTGGCGTTAAAGCTAGAATACAGAGCATCATTCTCCGATCCGAAAGATCTGACCTTGTCTGTGGCGTTTTGAGTAGGATCATCAGAGATTGAATTGCGCAAGCTTCACCATCGTTCAGATTGGATGATCAGAGGAGAATAATGACCACTAGCCCCAGCTTTAATCACTTACAACCTTGTCATTGAATGAATCACTCAGTGTTAAAGTAGTTAGTAAGAAGTATTAATCCGGAAGAACAAGCATCTCTAAGGCCTTAACTGATTTCCTATCATTGTTTCTACACTAGTTCGGTATTGCTTTCTTTATTGTTCTATTTTATGCGTTTACAAAAACAACTATCTCTTTTATTCGCCGAACTAAGATCTGCAAGATAACCATTGCTTGCTCAATCCAACAATCCTCGTGTGATCGACCCTCACTCACCTGAGGTATTACTTGGACAACCCGATGCACTTGCCGGTTCAGTTGTGCGAGTTCTAATTTCGTGCACCAGTGAGCTCCCTGAAAGGTGATGAAGGCGCGATCGAATTGGGTCATGTCTGTGCATTTAGGGGAAAAGGGGGAAAAATATTCTCTAAATGCTAGTATTTGGCCCTAGATACATTAGGTATTATTTTTGAAGTGCACCCAAAACATAATAAATATGCTACTCTTTAAAAGCGTTCTGATGGAGGATTAATATCAGTTAGGAATTTCACTAAAATAATTTTGTTGCAAGTATACTTTCAAACCAACACTTAAACCTCAATCAAAGTTTAATTTATTTGTCACTAGTACAAACATAATAAAAATAACCGAGGTATTTAAACATCGGATCGTCTCTCAAGGAATTGCAGGAAAGTGTTCATGTTTTTGGTTATGGGTTGTATATTTTTGGGTTTTGGGTTTGATAACAAGAAATGTAAAATTGATAAGAAGGTAAAACTAACAACTAAGATGGGTCTTGGAAAGGACTGAGAGTTAAGGTATCCTATCTTGGATCATTGACCATAACATGGTGATTACAAAGGATTAATTCCACTTTGTTATCCTCTAACAATTGAAGAAAACTCAAGTGGACATAATTGGTCCTAGAACCAATTAACAACCCTAAATTACCAATGGAATTGGACATGAATAATCTCAAGGGACCTAGGTCCTCAATCACAAGCCAAGAATACCAAAATCTACTCTAAAACACTTGGAAGGCAAGAAAGGAAAGCATGGTAAATTGGCAAGAAATGTTAAATCTACAACTACCCAATGCAAGAAAATAACAATAAGAATTCAATTAAACAATAAAGGAACATAAAACATAAATTTCATTAAATGAAAATCAAAAGCAACAAAGTGTCATAAACATAACGGCAACAAAATAAAGGAAATGACAAATAAAACTAGAAGAGCAAGGTTGTAAGAACAATAAATTGCAAGAAAAATTAAATAAAAACAAGAGTTAAACCTAAATCTAAGAGAAATCTAACCTAATTCTAGAGAGAAGAGAGAGCTTCTCCCTCTAGAATTCTAATCTAAAACATGCTGAAAGCTAAACTATGACTACTTGGTTCCTCTCCCTTCAACCCTTGGGTTTAATAGCATCAGAATGAGTTGGATTTGGGCCCGAATAGCTCAGAAATCGCCCCGAACGTTTTGCCTTTAATGAGGTCACGTGCCGCTTGTCACGCGTATGCATCACCTGGAAAATGACCTTCTCACGCGTACGCATTGGTCATCCAATCCTTGCCTTATAAGCCTGAAATCACTTAACAAACATACCAAGGCATCGAATGGAATTAAAGTGAATTAAATTTAGTTATTTTATGGCTTAAAAAGCATGTTTTCAATCATTAAACACGAAATAGGGAGAATTACAAAATAAACTAATTCAATACAAAATAAACTAGAAAGTGTACCCAAAGATATTAACATAAGGCTATGCTTTATAAGTGATTTTTATTGTATTTAAGACTACATTTTTTAAATGATGCCACAATTGTGTTTTCTATTCTCTTATAAAAGGGTAACACGGAGAAAAGCGTAGCCTATTATGAATAGGCTATGCTTTTCAAATGTAATTTAAAAAAAATATGGCTAAATGGATATTTTTCTTGTAGTGATACTAGTATTATTTTGTACATAAATACTGAATTAAAAACCAAAGTTTTATATATGATGAGTCAAGATCGTGTAACCTAAGTAATTAGGTATGAAATACAATCTTTTCATTTACTAACTAATTTAAACTATTTCAATTGTTTGTACAGGATTCTTGTGTACGTTAAATTAATTATATATTGCTAATTAACTTTCAATCTTGTTTATTAAGCAATTTATAAGCGTAAACATCACCTTTGTATGTGTTATATGATTGGTTATTAGCATGTTAGGAGTTAACGATCAAGATATTATTATAAGAAGATTAATTTATACTATAGGAAACAGCTAAGATTTTTTCAACAATTATCCTGTCTAGCTAGCTAGATATATGAATATTTTTCTCCTCTTAATAAAGTGATTAAGTGACTAACTGCATTAATTAATAGCAAGCACATCTTTTGCCCAGCAGCGCAACAGCTCCCTTTTTCTTCATATTTCTATTTTATATTTTCTATCATTTGAGGAGAACTCCCGTTAACCGAACAACAAGGATTGTCCATATATGATGTATTACAGCTAATTTAGGATATTATATTCAATTAATAAAAAATACTAAAAATTATCGGTAAACAGATCCGTAAGAACAACTAATTCAAGAGAGAGAATGCAATGTTTGTACCTGACTCAAACAAGCTATATCTTCAATCAGAATAGTTAGATTCAAGCGTAGCGATTTTTTAATAACTTAATTCAATTCTTCACGCTATTAATTAATTAACACATTGGACTTGGACACTACTTATGTTGACCCTGTTTCATCGTACTACATCTCTCGCTTTAAATGTTATCCATAGATTGATTACATCTTACCAAAACCTTCCTTTAATTTGTTTAATTTTTGACAAGCTGAGAAGAAATCCTAGTTCTTCATATGCTTTCTTGGTTTCCAAATTCCAATCATTTTAGCTAAGTCTGATTGGTATAGTGAATAATGAAGTTTAGATATTAGTAGTTGAAAAAATGAATATAGTTAAAATAGTTTTATGAAATAATTTAAAATATTGTTGATATTCTGATAAAATATGGAGTAAAAGTTAAATTGTTTTTGATAAAAAATAATATAATTGAGTAATGAAAATGTAATATGTGAAAACAATTGTTTACATTTTACTAAGTTCAAACATATTTTGAACGTTAAAAATGAAATTAAAATATGGAAAACAAAAAGATTATTTTAAATGAAAGAACTGATATGAAAATTCAAAAATTCTTAGAGATTATTATATCTTTTATTAAATAATAACAGTAATTAATTTGTGTAATTTTGTACATAATTTGACATAAGAATTAATATATCTAACAAATTTAAAATTAAAAGCTAATTTATTAATAACTAAAATTTATTAAAAATTCAATGGTAAAAAAAAAATCAAAAATGCTATTTGTACGCCAAATGGATACGTTGATGCAGAAATTGCCTAAGAATACATGACGCGCCAAAACAAAACCACGATGCATCCAACCCAATTCTTCCATTGCGCCACTGCTCTTCACTCCTCAATTTCTTCTCTTCACTCCTCAATTTCTTCTCTTCTCCGTGCAGCGCTTCACTCTCCTCTTAGCGTCGTTGAGTCTCTTCATTCTCCTCATTGCAGTTTACTTTGCTCAATGCGTAGGAGGCACTGCTCCTCACTCCTCAATTTCTTCTCTTTTCTGCGCAGCACTTCACTCTCCTCTTCTCAATATACTTGAGTCTGTTCATTCTCCTCATCGTTGTTTACTCTACTCAACGTGCTGGAGCCACTGCTCCTCACTCCTCAATTTCTTCTCTTTTCGATACAACGCTTCACTCTCCTCTTCTCAGTGTTAAGGAGTTTGATTCTATTTTTATTGGCCAGACTAGAAAAGTTGCTGCTTATTGAAGTAAAATCAATAATTCAAATTCAGAATTTAATGGAATCCACAAGTTTAAATGATGAAGTTTATGCTTTATTTAGTTCATATATTATTAGTTTATGATTCCTGATTTAATTTTAGCCTCTCTTCATAGCCTTGTTATTCATGATCTGTTGTTTTAATATTTTTCTATTATTTATGCAGGACATAGCATCTGGTTCATATAGTACCATAGTTTGGAAAAACAAGAGTTTTATTTCTTTTATAATAAATCTGTTTCATGTTGTAATGCAGCTTTTACATTTTGCCCTTTTTAATTTTGATTTTACATGTGGCTAATGCTTTTGCACCCAACATTCCTTCCTTTTGAAATTACTGTTTTTGTTATTTGAGATTTTGAATTATTATTGGTTTATTCTTGAAATAACAAGTTCTTCATTTTGTTTAATCTTGCTTGTCTAAAACAATATTGGCTTCGTTCATGTCACACCACATCATAACATGGTATAAAAGCTTGTAATAGCCCAATCAAATAAAAAAAATTCAAGTTCAAATAAACTTTGAGGATAAACACACGAGCGTAGAACTGCTCATATGCTGTCGCACTAATCAAAGTCAAATATCCAAATCAAGGTTTAATCTTATGGTATAATCATATTATAATCAAATATCACTAAAAAAAATGCTGAATACCGTCAGATTTATTAGCAGAATAACGAAAATAAGCCGCCAATAATAATATATTTACCGACGAATTTTTTGTTGGAACGAATTCAATGGTATAACCCTTGTCGATAACCAATTACTATCGGATTCTGCAACGGATTCTTTACCTAAAAACTATTTAATTATCAACAAAAAATATCTGTTGATAATGTTGGCGGTCCACTATTTCCTTTTCCGCCTAATTATCGTCGGATTTATCCCACAGTAAATTTAATTTTGAAAAAAAAAATTTAAACACAATTATTGAACAAACTATTTTTTTAAATTTTTATTTAAATTTTTTTTTGCATAATTAGTAGTCAAATTCTAAATAATAGGAACCAAATATAGTAAATTAAGTTCCAAGTGTACAAATAAAATGATAAGTCAAATAAATAAAATACAGCAAAATAGTCTAGAACCAAACTCTAATCACTAAAGATACTGATAGTCGTCATCATCATCATCCCTCAGCTGGTGCTGTTGAGGCAGCGGACTAGCGGTGATTGTAAAACCCGGTAAATTAATAAATATTTGACTAATAAATTAATTATGAGCCAAAGAAACTAGTAAATTAAATTTTATAATTTGAATAAGTAAAAATATTTAAAATACAAATTAAAATACTAATTTTAAAGATTTTGGCCTAAAGTTGCGCTCACAGACTGAATCGATTGAACTGGGCCCATGTTGGGTCCAAGCCCGTAACATATAGCTACTAAAGGCTCAGCTTTATCCTTATTTCCCACTCAAACAAACCAAAGTGAGCAATTGAGATTGAAGAGGAAGAACAACCTAGGTTTCATTCATCTTCTTCCTTTGATCATATCTTGTGATATGGAGCTTCGATTGCCGCAATATTTGTGGCCATGCATTCACCTCATCGAGCTCTTCAATTCTATCTAAACAAAGTGGTAAGGATCTTTGAATTTCTTGTCCAGTTATTTTCTCTATACATTTTTGCATTTTGAGTATAGTTATTGAGAAAAATTTGTTATTTTAGTTATTTAGGTGTTATCTAGCATTAGATTATTGTTAGGTTTTTTCCCTAATCATCGGTGGATAAGGTAAAAGATCAGCAAACCCTTGTGAATTGATGAATTAGTAAATCCTAGTGTTTAATTTTGGTACATTGTATGAAACTAGATGAGATTTATGTTGAATTGGAGTTGAATCGGTGAATTGGAGTGGTTGGAATAAAGCTTTGATGGCTGAAACTCGATGGGTTAATTTGGAGACTTAGAGGCTTGTGAAGAAAAGGTTCTTGATTGTATTTTAAGCTTGGGAGAAATCGGCCAAAGTATGATTTTGGTTTCTTGTGGTTAATATATAATGTTGTGTAAAAATTTAGGCTAGTTGCCCATACGATAGGCTTGAATGCTTGGAATAATAGGATTTGGTGGATCAAATGTGTATATATGTGATGTATGATGAGTATGATGATGAGTTGATATAATGAAAATTTGATGACTTAGGTGTTTGGGTGATTGATAAGTAGAGGACTAATATTTGGTGATGTATGTGAATGCTTGGGATTGACTTTCATTGTGAGTGGTTTGGTTTGTATTGAGAATTTTGGAAAACTAAAGGAATTGTAACTTTTGATAAAAACCTATTTTTAACTAACTTCAACAGACCATAACTTAGCTTACTGATCCCCAAATCTTGTAAAATATGTCTTGAATTAGAATTGGGTCTGTGAAGTTTATAACATTCGAAGAACGGACTGAAAATAATTTCTAACGAAAAAGTTATGCACATTTGAAGTTTGGTGTAAAAAACGAAATTTTGGGAACACAACAACTTTTTGGCAAAACTGACATGCTTGCGTACGCGACAGTATCACACGACGTGAGTATTGGGCTCTGCCCAAATGTCTTGCGTACGCGGTACTGTAAAATCTGCAATCTCACATACGCAGCAGTGCCACGCAATGTAGGGAGTGCTCTCTGCCTCATGAGCTCGCATACACATACATGGTCCCGCGTACGAGGCATTGCAATTTTCAAATTCTTGCATACACGGGTGGCATGCATACCCAAGACCACCCTATTTTGCCAAACTAGTATTTTTTGAGTTTTCAACTATTCCTCTAACTTTCCAAACCTCCGTGACTACTGTTTAAAATCCTCTAGCTAGTGTTTAGGCTTTGGGACAAGCAAGAGTGTACTAGGTAAAATAAAAGAGATATTTTCTGTTATAAATCTAGAGCCGGTAACTTAGGATTGTAGGGTACTGTGGGTGCATTAACTAGAGTGCTTTGGAGAGTGTACTCAGTGATTAAAGAGAACATATCGGAGTATAGTGGCGTTAAGTTTGAAGAAATATATTTTGATTATGAAACTGATTTGGGCATGATTGTTTCATCTTGAGCACTCTTTCTCGAAAGGGCGACCCCATTGAGATGGTGGAAGGTGAGGATCCCCTTCTTTGTTCCACATGGTATTGTAAAATTGCATCTAGAAAGATGGTGAGAGGTTAGGATCCCTTCCTTTGGTCCTCCTGGATATATGAGAACTTACCTCCAGGTTGATTGTTGAGGCTCCCCGGGGAGATGCAAGGGTGTGGTACGCCCCACTTGCTCCGGGTTAAAAAGATTTGAGCTTTCTTGGTAGATGAAAGGGTGTGGTTCACCTCACTTGCTCCAGGTTGGTAATTATAATTTATCTACATCTCCCAGGGTAAATGTAGTGGCTCGCCCCCACTTGCTCTAGGTTGAGATTTGAGATTCCCTTGACCCTGCATCGTAAGTGTGGCCAGACACTTATACCTTTCTGGATGATTTTCCCCAATAAGATGATAAATGAATATATGCATAGACTCTTGGGATGTGCGCACGCAGGGACTGTACAGGGTTCGCTATCGGACATGTCGGGTTTGGCTGTATAACCGACTGATAAGACTCATTGGCCATAGGGCAGACATGCATCATGTGCATTTGTATGATTTGTTTGAGTATGCATATTGTATTTTGGCTTGCTTATTTTATAATCTATATTTATATGGTACATGACTTAAATGTTGTATTTGTTTCCTTAATTGTACATTGTAACACCCTATCACACAGAGCTTTATGCTTAAGTTCATAAGTCAGAGGTGGTAAGGTATTACGACCTCTAAAAATAAAACACGTACATAGACATATATGAAAAAAAGTTTATCTAGGAGCCTTGAAGAAAGAGTTGAACAAAACAGAACTTGAAAGTTGCAACACACCCGAACGATTAAAAATAGAACGCGTGATTAGTGAAACAAAAGAAAACACAATACTTATAAGATAAGAGTTTCAAAAGGGGTACATATTAACAAGTTTCAGACTCGACCTACGAAGCAAAGATCGGCCAGAGTATATATATACATATATACAACCCAAAATAATCCATAATATAAATATAGATCCTGGTTAACCAAAGTCGACCTCTAAGGGGGACAAAATACATGTTCTATACAAAAGTGGAGAATACTACATATCTATACCAATATATAATGCGAATACTTGGAGTTTAGTGTCCAATTTTCCTTCCTATTTTAACCCTGCCAAGTGCCAACATAATCCAAAACTAACTTTGTAGTTATGCATTTCACTACCAGTTATAAAAAAATTCATGCGTAACTTCTTCCTCAATCCTCCACTTAAATAATCTATTTTTTTTCATTTCTCTAATTTTCTTTAGTTATCCTACTCAACTCTAATATTTTCACCTTTTGAATAACTCTTTAGACAACTTCTTAAAATAGAATATGACTATGACAAATGTTGGTTTTCGAACTATGTATGAAAAGAAGAAAATAATAATTTATGATGGAAGAAAGTGTTCGATCATCATCATCAGTAGTGATAAGTAATTTTTGGTAAATTTTACTATATTTTGAGATATTCATTTAAATTATATTCTGTTTAGTTTTATCTTAGTTTTAGTTTGTACCGTTTTGTTCTAAGTACATTGTACTCTGGTCAGCTTCACTTTAATTATTTTATTAGAGTTTTTATTGTAGTTTCTTGAAAAAATTTATCATTTTTGTATTTCTTTTGATATTTTTCTTCTCCTTTCTTTAAAACTCTCAATTGAATTGCCTGCATCCTTCTCCTTTGTCTTTCTCCATTGCGTTTACAAATTTTCTTTTTCTTTTTTCAATTTACTCACTAGATCTATATTTTTAGTCATTTTTTT
>NC_029794.2:77340634-77363180 GCF_000816755.2 Arachis ipaensis | reverse complement strand
TCTTCTCTTTTTCTATCTCATGGACCATGTAAGTTTTAATTTATTATTTTTCTTATATATCTTTTATTTTTTGAATTATTTTATTTTATTAGGTATTCTAATTTATTTTATTGTATTTTTTTTCTTTTTACTTTGAAAACTTTTTAAAGTTTAAAGAACTCCTATTCAAACGATTCAAATCATATGGTTAAAAAGTGGTTTAAGAGAATAGATTTGAATTTGAGTAATTTAATATTTTTGAATGAATAACTACTAGAAAAAAAATTATTGCATAAATAACAGAAATAAGTTGATAATATATAAGCTAATTTAGAAAATAAAAAAAAAGTAAAAAAGTAATAAAAATTAACTTTAATTTTTAGTATAAATAGAAAGATGTGAGATCTAATGCATTAGATAATTTAAATGATACTTATTATATAAGAAGTTAATTAAAAATATTTTTATCTAAAAAACATTTCATAACAAATTTGAGTTTGGAGAGAGAGAGTCAAAGAGAGAGAAAGAGAGATGAAATTTTCTAACTAATTACAAAATTTTTCTATTTCTCTTTATATAGAGTTTCACTTTAAGTAACTATTTTTTAGCGATAATATTCAAATGATAAATTCATCTCACCTTTATAATACGATGACATTATTTTAAAATATGCAAAACGAAATAATAAAGTACAGTTTAATTAATGTGCACAATAAGATAAACATGATACTTATATAATAGTAGTCAAATGCGGAAAACCTTGTCCAAGGTACTATATTAAACTGCGACTTCAATTTGTAATTATTACATAAAAAACTTACAAACATGTATTTCTATTTTTTTATTATTTAGTTAAAAATAATATATTTTGATATTATTTTTTAGAATTATTGACATTAAATTTTGATAATAAAGCAAAAATTTTGATTGTTTTTTGTCTTAAATTTGTTCTTAATCGAATAAAATAAGACAACTAACACGCACATCAAGAAAAAATTATAATTTTTATACATTTCGATATTCAAAAGACACAAAAATAATTCTTTTAACAAAACTTCAACAAGTCAATAAAGTTAACAGAATAGTTTGTTATAAAGCAAAGTCTTAGACAAAATTAAAAATTGTGATAATGGTACTTGATGATAATTAATAAACATAGGGTGAGGAGAAGATGGAAGGAAAAAAGGGCAAAAAATGAGAACCATACAATATCATAGTGGCGTTGAGACAATAATAAAAATATAAATTAACAATTTAAAAAAATAATAAAATTAAAGATAATTTTAAAAATTGAATAATAAAATTTTAAAATTTTAAAAATAAAATATAAAAAATTAATTTCTTAAAAATAATAGAAAAGCGGTTGAATGGGCACGATAGTGTCTGTTGAGCCACTAGTATATATAAAGCATAACATCCCAAAGTAGATCTTCGCTTCTATGGAGCCTCCAACACGCTCAACGAGGTGACTCATATCCTGCATCTGAAAAACAACAGAATATGTATGGAATGAGAACTGAGGATTTTTAGTATGGTAAAGGTGCCCAATATAGATAATAAATAAGGTCCTAAAAAGCCAAAGGCAATACAAAACTCCAACAACCCAAATTCATATCCTAAAGTTTTCACTAAACCAGAAATAAGGTAACTATATCTAAAGAATATAATCTAACTCTTCACTTCTCGTTCTCTGCAAAGCTCCAATTCACCATGTGGAACAACCCTCAGTGCCTCCTCCACCCACTAGAGGGATCTCTCAGAAACAAACACAAGCAAGACAGATAAGGAAAACATAGATATGGATAGCAGATACAACAAATAGATTAAGTAATAGCTAATTATAGTTAAGCAATTAGGCAAACCACTACAAATACATACTCAAACAAGACATACAAGTACATATGATGAATGTCTGCCCTATGACCGATGAGTCTCATCTATCGGTTATATAGCCAAACCCGACATATCCGGTAGTGAACCCTAGATAGGAATACCACAACACGGAGCAAGTGGGACAAAAACTGCAACCCTTGCATCTTATCCTCATAACCCACAGTAAGGGAAACAACCTCACCCTTGTGTTTTACCCAAGCAGTGTTACATTTCTCGACCCAGAGCAAATGTTACAAAACTCAAGCCTTGTATCTTACCCGGTGTCTCGAACCATTACCCGGAGCAAGTGGACAATGCCACTGCATCTTACCCGATATCTCAACTTATAACCAGAGCAAGTGGACAATGCCATTGCATCTTACCCATTGGTATATCTCAATCAAATTCAATTTCATTATCAAGTTCATCCTCAATCTTTCTCCACTTCATTCAGTCTTAATAATCTTTAATCATTATCTTTTTCTCAATTTTCATAATCATGCTCATCATACCTCAGTTCATCATGAATCATTATCATTCTTCTTATTATAGATAATACATCTCTCCTCAATATCAAACTAACTCCCTCAATACGTTTGCTCTCATTTCGAAGTGTAAAAACTAGCTATTAGACCTTAAATAGGAGTTAGATACATTTGGAAAGCTAGAGGAATAGTTGAAAATTAAAAATATTAAGTTTCAACAAAATAGGAGTCATGCGTACACGAGAATTCACAAAAAGACAGCATTGCATACGCATGCACTGTCCACGTAAGCGAGTATTTTGAGCAGAATATGGGTTCCGCGTATGCATGCATGTTTTTGTGTACGTGTGAGTGTAAAAGTGACAAAGTCACGTACACAGCCATGTTCTGTGTACACGAGTGTGTGGCAGAGCTTAAAACTGACGTCCCTATCAGATTTGCCAAAAATCAATTTTTCTTCTAACGTTATAAACTTTTCGGACCCAATTTTTATTCTAAATATGTTTTACAAGATTTGGAGATCCGGAAGCCAAGTTATGGCCAGGCGAAGTTGGTTAAAAATTCAGTTTTTACCAAAGATTCAAATCTTCTAGTTTTCCAAAATTCTCAATCCAAAACCAGCCAAACCATAACCAATTCAACACCAATTATTCCTACACAATATCGCATACTCATTATCCAATTCTCAGTCACTTCAACACCTAAATTCATTAATTCATTTAAATAATTTTCATACATATTTCTACCAAATTCACCATTCATCATCAACACCACATTCATACAATTTTAATCCACCAAATCCAACAATTCAGAGCATTCAAGCCTATCTTATGGCAACTAGCCTAAGTTTTAATGCAACATTACATATTAACTATGAAACTAAAATCATACCTTGGCCGAGATAAAAATCAAGGAAAAGTCTGTAAAGTTCTACTGACAGAAAAACAGACAGAAATTAGTGAACGAACTAGGGCAACATAGTTAGTCCTTGAGTTGCGACTAGGGTTAGGTATAATATGTAAAGTTAAACTGTTCTAGTATAGACTTAATGAACCTATACTTGGGACAGACTAACTATTCATACCAAAATTTACATAAGCTTTAAATACATACGTTAAACAGAGAAATCAGAGCAGAGTAGAGAGACATAGAGAACAGAGTAACGAGAGCAGAGTAAAGAGACAATGAGAAAAGAGTAATATAACAAAGAGTATAAAGGAGAAGAGTATTAGAATAAAGAGTTAAGCCTTGTGGCATAAGGTTCTGTTGTATGTTCATCTGCTGCTTTTCCATTGGCCCTAGAGGTCCTGTAGGCCCAAGTTAACCTACAGTGAGTTGTTATTCCTGTAGGCCAAAGTTCACCTGTAGTGAATATCAATTGTGTATCTCAGGGTGTTGCTCCTGTAGGCCGAAGTTTACCTACAGAGAGTTCTGATACCTGTAAGCCGAAGTTCACTTACAAGGGCGTCATTTCTGTAAGCCGAAGTTCACTTACAGAGGTGCTATTTCTGTAGGCCAAAGTTCACCTACAGAAAGTTGTTCTGTTGTGTTTAGACTATTCCTGTAAGCCGAAGTTCACTTATGGGAGTGCTCTTTCTGTAGGTCGAAGTTCACCTACAGAGAATAAGCCATATCTAGGACTAGTTCTTAGGTAATGTCGGGCTGCATGGTGTAAACCGACACGTGAGCTCATGGCCTGTATAGGACAGACATGCATCATACTTGGTTGTGCATTTCCTCTGTTATGATTGTCGTATGAATGTATGTTTTACTTTCTTATAATCTTTTGTTCGTGATCTATTTTCAGTTTACTCTATTTTCTCTATTCAAATCAAAATTCCAATCCAACCAAAATGATCCTCTCTTCTTTCTCTACATAACCATGTAACTTATCAAGGCTGGAAATAAGATGATATGGCTGTCTCCCTCTCTCTTCAATTCGGTTTTCAAGGAAACATGCTTAAACAAGTGTTTTCTTGATGTTCTTCCTTAGATCTCTTGCTTAGCTTGACTTGTGGGCCAAAGATATTTGATTTCCTGCACATTTAAGGTGAGGATAACCTTCCTAAGATGCTGCTGAAGTTCGTTTTGTTGATGGTTTAGAGTTTTAAAGTTGTTCTTGATGTGATTTAGGAGGAAAAAGTGCTTAAGGACCACCTAAAAGTCTAACCAAATTAAGAGCAGCAAAACCAGGTAGGGTGTCACGAAATTAATCTTGATTATTTGTGTTTGAGTTGTGTGAATGTTGTATGAATTTTTTGTGCTAAAAATTGATTTCATATATGATTGATTCATGGGGAAAATTGGGTGAAATTTTGATGAAATTTAATGAAATTCAAGCTTTAAAGTTCATGTTCTTGGGGCAGCTGGAAAAACGAAACCCTATGCTTAAATTGGGGTTCAATTTGTGTTAAAATCATGTAGAGAAGATAGGGTTTTAGTGGCTGGGAATTCATTTTGAATTTTGGTAAAAATCGGTTGTTGAAAAGACTGAAAAACGGGTAAAAACAGAGAAAGAATCTGAAGAATACACGAAGAACATGAAGAACACTTTGAGTGTGATGAATAGCATTGAAGAACATCTTTTAGATCTTAAAAAGGGCAAGGTTGTAATTATTTTGGTGTTTGAGGGGTTTTTTGGTAATTTCTGAATTTTAGGGTGGTTAAAGTAGAAATATGAAAAGTTATCAGGGTAAAAAGTTAATTTTGAAAGTGAAAAGGTAACGGCAAGGTAATTTTCGAAAATATAATAATAAAATAATAAATAATAATAAAATATTAAATAATAATATTTAATTAAAAATAATATTTTAATAAAAATAATAAAATAATGCGAAAAGGGCAGTTTTCTGTAAAAGCTTTAGAAAGACAACTTTAAGCGCAGAATCTGATAATTACCTTCATAAAACACTTAGCGAGTGGTAAAAACATATTAGTGAGGCAAAGATAAAGGAAAGATAAAAATTTAAAGAAGAGGTAAAAATCAAGGAAAAGTCTGTAAAGTTCTACTGACAGAAAAATAGACAGAAATTAGTGAACGAACTAGGGCAACATAGTTAGTCCTTGTGTTGCGACTAGGGTTAGGTATAATATAAAAAGTTAAACTGTTCCAGTATAGACTTAATGAACCTATACTAGGGATAGACTAACTATTCATACCAAAATTTACATAAGCTTTAAATACATACGTTAAACAGAGAGATCAGAGTAGAGTAGAGAGACGCAGAGAATAGAGTAATCAGAGCAGAGTAAAGAGACAATGAGAAAAGAGTAATATAACAAAGAGAATAGAGGAGAAGAGTATAAGAATAAAGAGTTAAGCCGTGTGGCATGATGTTCTGTTTTATGTTCATCTGCTGCTTTTCCATTGGCCCTAGAGGTCCTGTAGGCCCAAGTTCACCTACAGTGAGTTGTTATTCCTGTAGGCCAAAGTTCACCTGCAGTGAATATCAATTGTGTATCTCAGGGTGTTGCTCCTATAGCCCGAAGTTCACCTACAGAGAGTTGTGATACCTGTAAGCCGAAGTTCACTTACAGGGGTGTCATTTCTGTAAGCCGAAGTTCACTTACAGAGCTGCTATTTTTGTAGGCCGAAGTTCACCTACATAAAGTTGTTCTGTTGTGTTTAGACTATTCCTATAAGCCGAAGTTCACTTACGGGAGTGCTCTTTCTGTAGGTAAAAGTTCACCTACAGAGAATAAGCCATATCTAGGACTAGTTCCTAGGTAATGTCGGGCTGCAGGGTGTAAACCGACACGTGAGCTCATGGCCTGTATAGGACAGACATGCATCATACTTGGTTGTGCATTTTCTCTGTTATGATTGTTGTATGAATGTATGTTTTTCTTGTTTGTATTCTCTTCTCTGTGTTTGTGTTTTACTTTCTTATATTCTTCTGTTCGTGATCTATTTTCAGTTTACTCTATTTTCTCTATTCATCTGTCTTCTGTTTACTGCGTTTCTATCTTCTGTTATATGTCTGGTAAGCGACACAAATTAATGAACTTAACTAATAACCCCGGCCCTACTAAGAACTCCCCAGTTCTTACCCCTTCTCTCTCCTTTCCCCTCAAACGGGAGCAAGAGTACCCCTCCGTAGTTCATTGGTGATCGTTCCGCAAAGAGGATTCCGCTCTAGGTAGACTTCTGAGTCTAGAGTGAACTCTGTTACCTGTTTATATGTATATACTGTGAGACCAGCCAACGTTTGCAACCCGTTTGTACACGAACTTTAACCTAAATCCTGTGTACGAGACTCTTGTTATGTGGCTACTTGATGAGGTACCAGGGAGACATCATATGGCAATGTTGATCGTGCAGAAGAGTAGTAGATAATGTTCCATCTTTTGATGACGTTCCACCTGACTTGAGTTTTAAAGACTTAGAACGTACTTTCCCTCGCTTTAGTAGTTTAGAGGGATTAGGTGAGTATAGAGTTTAGGCTAGCCTGGGTGCCAGCTTAGGGACTTCTTGAACAGGTCAGGACATGGGATATTGTATGTATATATATGTATATAGTTATTATTTAGCTATATCTAGGGGTGTTCTAACTAAAGGTCTATACTCTAATAAAGGTTGGATAACTGAATGTTGCTAGCTACTTGTGATGTATTTATGTGTGGTTGCTTATAACTGTTTTATCTATTATCAGTTGTGAGTTGATTATGAATGATTCCGTCTATTAATCCAAACATTTTTTTTAAAAAAAAATACCTCGCAAATTAACTACGCTTTTAACAACGAATCAGGCTCATATGATAAATAATAGATAATAATTAGGAAGACAAATTGGTAGCGCTCAGTTTCTGGTATGATCTAGACATATTGAAAATTGGGTTGTTATAATTTGGTATCAGAGCAGTTCGTTCCCAGTAAATCCTGGGGAGTGGACTGACTGTGCTTCATTGCATACTCTGCTTGTGTGTCTCATGCTTTTAGGGTATCTTTACGATACATTTGGCATGAATGTCTTTGAGCACTCATTTTGGGAATGTTCGTGCTTAACTTGAGATATTAAGATTCATCACCTTAATGTTGATTATTTGGTGCGGATAAGACCTCAATGACTGTGAATAGGCATGGTTTAATCGAGCTTCGAACGATGAATCAACGTGAGCCACAACTATCTTCATAGCTGTTATGATCTTCATGGCTATGGATGTGTGAGATTTGGATGCTGTAAGGAACGGACCTATCTCTTCATCAGGATGGCTTGAAGAAAATAGATTGCTTGAAGATGGATTCTGCACCTGGCTGAAATTTTGAGGGCAAAATTTTCTTTTAAGGGGGTAGAATGTAACAACCCTGATTTTTGAGTACGTGAGATCTTTTCTAAAGGCACGGATTTCTCCGGAAGATCAGCAAAGGGAACACCTCTAATATACTCATTGTCATTATGTCATCTTTAAGCTAGAACCTCTTCTGAGGCAAGCTCGATAATGTAATCACGAAGAACCTAGTTTTTGAACCGTACCGGTTAGGAGTTTTAATTCTGATTTTCGTAAGTAGTCTCAGTTTGACGAACTGGAATTGATTCATGAGAGAAGAGAGATAATAGGATAATATTATCATTATATTAGTATTAGAAGCTCCTTGAATGATATTATAAGGTTACCTGGTCTGTTTTAGTTAAAAATAGAAAATCGGTTTAACCGGGTTCACAGTTTACTGGTGAAGCTTAGCACCAGCATTCTTTGATGACTTTAGCAATGCTAAGGCCTCATCATACATGTTTTATTCTCATAATAAATATGTTAATAGTGTCATTTATGCTAGTAGCTGAGAAAATAATTTTTAGAGATATTTTTACAAGTGTTCCGATACATCTAGTTTTAGTAGCTTTACACCTGAGATATTTAAATAATATTTTAATCCACCTCCAAGCCACCCAATCACAACTCACCCTACACCCCCAAAACCCCCTAGGCTGGTTCATTTTCACCTTGTGGCCGAAATTCTCAAGAGAGAAAAAGAGAGAAAAGTTCTTAGTTCCAAATCTTCAAAGCTTGATTCTGCTGAACTAAAACTCAAATCAAAATTCCAATCCAACCAAAATGATCCTCTCTTCTTTCTCTACATAACCATGTAACTTATCAAGGCTGGAAATAAGATGATATGGCTGTCTCCCTCTCTCTTCAATTCGGTTTTCAAGGAAACATGCTTAAACAAGTGTTTTCTTGATGATCTTCCTTAGATCTCTTGCTTAGCTTGACTTGTGGGCCAAAGATCTTTGATTTCCTGCACGTTTAAGGTGAGGATAACCTTCCTAAGATGCTGCTGAAGTTCTTTTTATTGATGGTTAAGAGTTTTAAAGTTGTTCTTGATGTGATTTAGGAGGAAAAAGTGCTTAAGGACCACCTGAAAGTCTAACCAAATTAAGAGCAGCAAAACCAGGTAGGGTGTCACGAAATTATTCTTAATTATTTGTGTTTGAGTTGTGTGAATGTTGTATGGATTTTTTGTGCTAAAAATTGATTGCATATATGATTGATTCATGGTGAAAATTGGGTGAAATTTTGATGAAATTTAATGAAATTCAAGCTTTAAAGTTCATGTTCTTGGGGCAGCTGGAAAAACGAAACCCTATGCTTAAATTGGGGTTCAATTTGTGTTAAAATCATGTAGAGAAGATAGGGTTTTAGTGGCTGGGAATTCATTTTGAATTTTGGTAAAAATCGGTTGTTGAAAAGACTGAAAAACGGGTAAAAACAGAGAAAGAATCTGAAGAATACACGAAGAACACGAAGAACACTTTGAGTGTGATGAAGAACATTGAAGAACACCTTTTAGATCTTAAAAAGGGCAAGGTTGTAATTATTTTGGTGTTTGAGGGGTTATTTGGTAATTTCGAAAAGTTAGGGTGGTTAAAGTAAAAATATTAAAAGTTACCAGGGTAAAAAGTTAATTTTGAAAGTGAAAAGGTAAAGGTAAGGTAATTTTCGAAAATATATTAATAAAATAATAAATAATAATAAAATATTAAATAATAATATTTAATTAAAAATAATATTTTAATAAAAATAATAAAATAATGCGAAAAAGGCAGTTTTCTGTAAAAGCTTTAGAAAGATAACTTTAAGTGCAGAATCTCATAATTACCTTCATAAAACACTTAGCGAGTGGTAAAAACATATTAGTGAGGCAAAGATAAAGGAAAGATAAAAATTTAAAGAAGAGGTAAAAATCAAGGAAAAGTCTGTAAAGTTCTACTGACAGAAAAACAGACAGAAATTAGTGAACGAACTAGGGCAACATAGTTAGTCGTTGAGTTGTGACTAGGGTTAGGTATAATATGAAAAGTTAAACTGTTCCAGTATAGACTTAATGGACCTATACTTGGGACAGACTAACTATTCATACCGAAATTTACATAAGCTTTAAATACATACGTTAAACAGAGAAATCAGAGTAGAGTAGAGAGACACAGAGAATAGAGTAATCAGAGCAGAGTAAAGAGACAATGAGAAAAGAGTAATATAACAAAGAGAATAGAGGAGAAGAGTATAAGAATAAAGAGTTAAGCTTTGTGGCATGATGTTCTGTTGCATGTTCATCTGCTGCTTTTCCATTGGCCATAGAGGTCATGTAGGCCCAAGTTAACCTACAGTGAGTTGTTATTCCTGTAGGCCAAAGTTCACTTGCAGTGAATATCAATTGTGTATCTCAGGGTGTTGCTTCTGTAGGCCGAAGTTCACCTACAGAGAGTTGTGATACCTGTAAGCCGAAGTTCACTTACAGGGGCGTCATTTCTGTAAGCCGAAGTTCACTTATAGAGGTGCTATTTCTGTAGGCCGAAGTTCACCTACATAAAGTTGTTCTGTTGTGTTTAGACTATTCCTGTAAGCCGAAGTTCACTTATGGGAGTGCTCTTTCTGTAGGTAAAAGTTCACCTACAGAGAATAAGCCATATCTAGGACTAGTTCCTAGTTAATGTCGGGCTGCAGGGTGTAAACCGACATGTGAGCTCATGGCCTGCATAAGACAGACATGCATCATACTTGGTTGTGCATTTTCTCTGTTATGATTGTTGTATGAATGTATGTTTTCCTTGTTTGTATTCTCTTCTCTGTGTTTGTGTTTTACTTTCTTATATTCTTCTGTTCGTGATCTATTTTCAGTTTACTCTATTTTCTCTATTCATCTGTCTTCTGTTTATTGCGTCTCTATATTCTGCTATATGTCTGGTAAGCGACGCAAATTAATGAACTTAACTAATAACCCCGGCCCTACTAAGAACTCCCCAGTTCTTACCCCTTCTCTCTCCTTTCCCCTCAGACGGGAGCAAGAGTACCCCTCCGTAGTTCATTGATGATCGTTCCGCAAAGAGGATTCCGCTCTAGGTAGTCTTCTGAGTCTAGAGTGAATTCTGTTACCTATTTATATGTATATACTGTGAGACCAGCCAACGTTTGCACCCTGTTTGTACACGAACTTTAACCTAAATCCTGTGTACGAGACTCTTGTTATGTGGCTACTTGATGAGGTACCAGGGAGACATCATATGGCAATGTTGATCGTGCAGAGGAGTAGTAGATAATGTTCCATCTTTTGATGACGTTCCACCTGACTTGAGTTTTGAAGACTTACAACGTACTTTCCCTCGCTTTAGAAGTTTAGAGGGACTAGGTGAGTATAGAGTTTAGGCTAGCGTAGATGCCATCTTAGGTACTTTACTTAGGTCCATGATGGAGAAAGGGAGATGATGTGGATTGTAAAATAAAAAATTTTATTTATTATTTTTTTTAAATTAAAGAAATTAAAATAAAGTAAATAGGAAAAATGGTATAAGTTTCGAAAATTAAAAAAAGAGAAATAAAAGAAATTAGAAAACTAAATTAATTAATTAATTAAAAAGATTTGAAAATTTTTGGGTGAGGATTTTCAAAAATTGAAGAGAGAGAAAGTGGTTAGGAAGTTTTAAAAAAGATATGTCTTAAAATTAAAGATACTTGTAAGAAAATAATTAAAAGAGAAGATTTGAAAAAAGATATGATTTTAAAATTTTAAAGATTAAAACTTTCTTAACAAGGAAACACCAAACTTAAAATTTTTCAATTAAAAGAATAAAATAAGACAAGTAATTCGAAAATTATGAATAAAAAAGAAAAAGATTTTGAAAAAATTTTATAAAAGATTTTCAAAAAATATAAAAAGAAAATTGTAAAAGAATTTGTTTTGAAAAAGATTTAAAAAGATAAATTTTTAAAATTGAAATTTTAACTTGACTAACAAGAAACTACCAAATTTTTTTTTAAAATTTTGACTAAGTCAACCTATGGAATTCGAAAATGATGAGTAAATAAAGGAAAAGATATTTTTTTGAATTAAATGAGAAAAGAGAAAAACAATAAAATGACACCAAAGTTATAATTTTTAGATCAAAACAAAGAAAACAAACAAGAAAACTTTGAATTTCAAGATAAACACCAAGAACACTTTGAAGATCAAGATGAACACCAAGAACAAATTTTCGAAATCTTTAGGAAAATAAAAACACAAAGGAAAGACACAAAACAAGAAAAACTAAAGATCAAACAAGAAAAATAAACAAGAACAACTTGAGGATCAAGAAAGAACAAGGAACATAAAACTCGAAAATATAAAGAATAAAAAGAACATACAATTCAAAAAATTAAAGGAAAATAAAAACATGCAATTCACACCAAACTTAAAACATGAAACTAAACTCAAACAGAAAACTCAATTATTAGTTTATTGGTTTTTATCTATTTATTAAAAATTTTCGAAAAAAATTTAGGAAAAGAAAACAAGGATTTTAAAATTTTAACAAAAACAATAATAAAAGACTCAAATTTAGTGACTCTAAACCAAAAAAGATAAATTTTTCCTAATCTAAGCAACAAGATGAACCGTCAGTTGTTCAAACTCGAACAATCCCCGGCAACGGCGCCAAAAACTTGGTGCACGAAATTGTGATCACACTTTTCACAACTCCGCACAACTAACCAGCAAGTGCACTGGGTCGTCGAAGTAATACCTTACGTGACTAAGGGTCGATCCCACGGAGATTGTCGGCTTGAAGCAAGCTATGGTTATCTTGTAAATCTTAGTCAGGAGATTAATGATAAAATTGATTTTTGTTTATGAAAAATAAATAACATGAAATAAATGATACTTGTGATTCAGTAATGAGGAACAGGTTGAGGTTCCGAAGATGCTCTGTCTTCTGAATCTCTGCTTTCCTATTGTTTTCTTCTGCAAACACGCATGGTTTCCTTCCATGGCAAGCTGTATGATCCTCTCGGATGAAAAATACCAGGCACAGTTTCTGCACGGCTAATCAACTGTCGGATCTCACGTCTCGGATGAGAAATACAAGCTATAGCTACCGCACAGCTAATCATCTGTCGGTTCTCACTAGTGTCGGAATAGGATCTCTCTATCCTTTTGCACACTGTCACTGCGCCCAACAGTCGTGAGTTTGAAGCTCGTCACAGTCATCCCTTTCCAGATCCTACTCGGAATACCACAGATAAGGTTTAGACTTTCTGGATCCCAGGAATGCTGCCAATTAGTTCTAGCCTCTACCACAAAGGTTCTAATCTCACGGACTCGGTCCGTGGATCAGAGACCAAAGAGATACGCACTCAAGCTATCGCCCAATGACTACGTTGGGCTCAGATAGAATAGGAGTGGTTGTTAGGTACGCATTCATAAAGTTGAGAATGATGATGAGTGTCACGGATCATCATATTCTTCATATTGAAGCACGAGTGAGTATCTTAGAACAGAATCAAGCGTATTTGAAAAGAAAACAGTAGTAATTGCATTAATCCATTGAGACACAGCAGGGCTCCTCACCCCCACCTATGGGGTTTAGAGACTCATGCCGTAGAAGATACAATATCAAATGTAAAATATCATGAGTTGCTGAATGAATCTCTAAAAGTAGTTTTTATACTAAACTAGTAACTTAGGTTTACCGAAAAATGAGTAACCAAGTGCAGATAGTGCAGAAATCCACTTCCAGGGCCCACTTGGTGAGTGTTTAGGCTGAGCTTTGAACCTTTCACATGCATAGGCAATTCTTGGAGTTAAACACCAGCTTGGGTGCCAGTTTAGGCGTTTAACTCCAGTTCTGGTGCCAGTTCTGGCGTTTTACGCCAGAAAAGGGTCTCTGGCTGGAGTTTAACGCCTGTTTGGGCCATCAAATCTCGGACAAAGAATGGACTATTATATATTTCTGAAAGTCCAAGATGTCTACTTTTTAACGCAATTGAGAGCGCACCAATTGAGCTTCTGTAGCTCCAGAAAATCCACTTCGAGTGCAGGAGGGTCAGAATCCAACAGCATCTGCATTCCTTTCTTAGCCTCTGAATCAGATGTTTGCTCAGGTCCCTCAATTTCAGCCACAAAATACCAGAAATTATAGAAAAACACACAAACTCATAGTAAAGTCCAGAAATGTGATTTTTGCATAAAAACTAATAAAAATATAATAAAGAGTAACTAAAACATACTAAAAACTATGTAAAAGCAGTGCCAAAAAGCATATAAATTATCCGCTCATCACTTAGCATGAGGACATGATATTCTTTAAGTGTGGGATGTGATAAATTCACATTTCATGGGATTTATTTGCTCTTCTTGGGTGGATTTTATTGACTTCTCTTGCATTGATTCACTAAATAGCATGGTTTTGTGAATTCTTTCTAAATTGTGCTTAAGATTGAAAACATACTTTTTTAGTCCTAAATTTGCTAATTTTAATTCACTTTAATTTCATTCAATGACTTCATGTGTTTAATGAAGTGATTTCAAGTTTCCAAGGCAAGTATGGATTGAAGGAGTGGGGAGAAAGCATTCAAAAGTGAAGAATTCATGAAGAAATGAAGTTTGGAGTGTTTTACAGCCTTGCGTACCAACAAGAATTCATGCATACGCACAATTGCAATTTTTACAGCCATGTGTACGCACAAGAATCGATGCGTACGCATGATTGCATTTTTTTATAGCCATGCGTACGCATGGTCAGGCATCTATATGTACGAATGCAATCACCTGACTCATTAATGAGAAGACACTGGGGGCAATTTCTAGACCTGCCAAAGCCTAATCCAACTCATTTTTGAAGCTATTAGAGGCCAAATTCAAGAAGGATAAAGTGAGAGCAATTAGGTTTAGTTAGAATCATGTTTTAGGATATATTCTAGAGAGAGAAGCTCTCTCTTCTCTCTAGAATTATGGTAGATTAGATTAAATTTCTCCTAGGTTTAGGTTTTAATTCTTGTCTTGATTTAGTTTTCATTACAAATTCTTGTTACTACATCCTTGCTTTCTTAGTTTACTTGGTATTTCTTGTATTTCGTTACTTTTATGTTATTGAACTCTTGTTGATTTTCATATTCTTTAATGCATTTGAAGCCTTTTTATGTTTCTTATTATTTAATTGAGTTGCTATTAGTGATATCTTGCATTTGGTAGTGTTAAATTTTATTATTCTTGCAATTTTACCATTCTTTTATTTTATGCCTTCCAAGTGTTTGATAAAAAATTTGGTTAGATTTTGGAGTAGATTTTTTGTATTCTTGACTTGGGTTGATAATTTAGAGACTCTTGAATTGTCAAAATCTCTTGTTGATTGGTAATTGAAGGTTGCTAGTTGGCTTGAATTTCACTAAATCTAGTCTTTCACTATGAGTTGGCTAGGAATTGTGAACTCATGTTAATTTTATTCAGTTGACTTTCCTTCATTTGCTAGAGGTTAACTAAGTGAGAGCAATTTACACTTACCATCACAATTGAGGATGAGAATGAGGATAATAATTCCAATTCTCAACCCTTGCCAAGACCTTTCTTAGTTGTTAGCTTTAATTTCTTTTTTATCAATATCAAAACCCCAAAAATACTTTCCCATAAACAAATTAAACTTTGATTGAGGGTTGTTTATTGGTTTGGATTTATACTTTGACGAGATTATTTTTGTAAAAATTCCTAACTGACTTTTTTTTATAACCAACAGAACTATTGCATTTTTTCTCAGTTTTCACATACATTATGTAATCACTAAACTATGTTTAACCCTTTATAAATACTATCCTTTAAAATTGTATTGTAACAGTATTCTTAATTCAAATATTTTATGTTTACCTCACAAATTAATTAAATAAACTAAACCTTGCTAAACACTTCATAATGATAACTCTAAGCCTTTTTTTCGCTCTATATCCTTAAGCCTTTGTTTTTTTCCTTTTCGTAACCACCTTAACCTTCTACTTCATTTCAGCTGATATCTCACAGAAAATCAAACTAATCGCTTAGGCCATACAAAAGGAGGTATACTTCAATGTTAAATAACAGCCTGATGACTGTGGCCCAATCTACAAATACTTTAGCAGCTCACGCTCAATTTCTCTCCCCACCATAACAAGCTGCGAGATGAGCCGTTTGTAAGCCACGTTGACATCTGTGCCACCACGGCGCAGACATAACATTTTGACCCTTCCTTGTTTAGCTAAGGGAACAGAAGGTGCATTCCTCAAGGTATTTTGAATATTTGCAATCACATTAACATTCTCCATCTGCATAACAACCTTCCATATATTTAAATCCTGTATATTGGTATGCCA
Organism: Arachis ipaensis; assembly: GCF_000816755.2. Classification (NCBI taxonomy): domain Eukaryota; kingdom Viridiplantae; phylum Streptophyta; class Magnoliopsida; order Fabales; family Fabaceae; genus Arachis; species Arachis ipaensis. The sequence goes on along the minus strand of NC_029794.2, from coordinate 77,347,254 downwards.
GTAAAGTACACTGGCACATGTGAAAGTTTTCCAAATTTATATATTTTTAAATATTTTATCCGAATTTAAAGAAAATGTTGAAAACAAAATGATTATGTAATAAAGTCAAATTAAAGAAGTGAAGTGGTGGCACTTGCTGGCACAATGAAGCTAACATTATTACACTCGTCTCATCTCAACAAAAAGGGAAAACAAACGATATTATTTATATTTAGAAAAGAAAAGACAAGAAGCAGAAAATACATAGAAGAAAAAGTAAAAGAGAAAATAAAAAGATAAAGTAAGATGCAAAATGCTAAGTAAGAAAGAAAAGTAACACATAGTTATTCGTAACACATAAGATTCATCTGCGGGTTAAGGGGTCAAATACTCAAATCCTCACAAATTTTGATTAACAAAATTAGAAATCAATATAAAGAGACCCTAGATGACTGATCCGTGCCACAGGAAGATTGCACATGTGAAATAGCATTTCAACTAGGCATGCTAATAACGCGAGCAATGGGGGGGAGGGGGGAAACACAATGATTATTTATAATGTTGCAAACATGTCAAAAAGATTTATGTAGAAAAATAGACCAACAGAAACCCAAAATGATCCAGCATCACAAATTTTATAGAGCATATTTAGTTGCAATAAATGAGGCGAATAAATGGTGTAGTGTGTGTACCCCACTTACTAGTTACTAGCTTGGTCTCTAGGTCAAATGTACATTTATTTAATTGGATTGTGCCTATTTATTGCCTTTGCAACTCCCCTTGCCACAGGCAAATAGAAATTCAATTGAGGACTTTCAAAAATTCAAAACTATACATACAGTGTACTACATCTTCGGATTTGGATGAAGATTGTGGATTATACCTCTTTCTTCCCTACCTTTCAAGAGCTACATGAAGTTATAAATTGTCATATCCTATTATCTGCACAAGCTTCTATTTTGTATTTTCGTTTTGCCTCATCTAAATAACACTATACAAATTTTTTTAAAGAGAATGTAAAATTATTAAATGAATTACTGCATAATGATGACTACGCATCATGTTATGTTTTTCTATACTTTTTTATATCAAAAATTAATTTATAATGCCCAATTATTGAGTATTTGTTGTGCTTAAGTTGTATATTGCTTTGATCTTTTGATTTGATGAATTTTGTAGAAAATGGTGGAAAAAGAAGCAAAAGGCGCAAAAAAAGCTCAAAAGAAGAAAAGAGCTTAAAGGGTGAAGCATAGAAGATAAGAAACAGGGGAAAGCGCCTTTGGCGCTACGCTTTTCCCAAAAGTGTCCCTCATATCAGGAGAGCGCCTTTGGTGTAACGCTTTTCTCAAAGGCGCTTTGCATTCCTAGAAGAGAGCCTTTGGCGCTACATTTTTACCAAAGGCGCCTGCAAAAGAAGTTGGAAAATTCAGCCGGTGACTCGTACGCGTGTGTGACGCATACGCGTGAGAGTGATATTTTTAGCCGGTGACGCGTACGCGTGGGTGACGTGTATGCGTGAAAGTGATAATCTTGAAAGACCACGCGTATGCATGGACGAGGTGTGCGCATGGAAGAGCGCCTTTGACGTTAACGCTACGCCTTTGACGCCAACGCTGAAGATGACGCGCATGCGTAGGTGACGCGTACGCGTGATAAGTGCCAAAAAGCTTGATGACACGCACACGTGGATGACGCGTTGGTGCACGAAATTGTGATCGTCAATGGCGCCATCAACATGGTACGCTCAATTGTAATCTCAACTTTTTATCACAACTTCACACAACTAACCAGCAAGTGCACTGGGTTGTCCAAGTAATAAACCTTACGCGAGTAAGGGTCGATCCCACGGAGATTGTTGGTATGAAGCAAGCTATGGTCATCTTGTGAATCTCAGTCAGGCGGATATAGAATGATTATGGAGTTTTCGAAAATAAATAATAAAATAGGGATAGAAATACTTATGTAAATCCTTGGTGAGAATTTTAGATGAATGCATGGAGATGCTTTCGTCCCTCTAAACCTCTGCTTTCCTGCTGTCTTCATCCAATCAGTCTTACTCCTTTCTATGGCTGGCTTTATGTAAGGACATCGCCGTTGTCAATGGCTACTTTTGATCCTCTCTGGAAAGTGGTCCGAAGCGCTGTCACTGCATGGCTAATCGATGGAGTGCAGAAACTCTACCGTTAAAAATACATAAGTGAAAGGTCCAGGCATGGCCGAATGGCCAGCCCCCAAACGTGATCAATAGGATGAAAATATAATCCAAAGATGTCTAATACAATAGTAAAAAGTCCTATTTATAATAAACTAGCTACTAGGATTTACAGAAGTAAGTAATTGATGCATAAATCCACTTCCGGGGCCCACTTGGTGTGTGCTTGGGCTGAGCTTGAATGTTACACGCGCAGAGGCTCTTTCTGGAGTTGAACGCCAGGTTGTAACATATTTCTGGCGTTCAACTCTGGTTTGTGACTTGTTTCTGGCGTTTAACTCCAGACAGCAGCATAGAACTGGCGTTCAATGCCCTTTTACGTCGACTAAAATCGTTTAAAGTATAGACTATTATACATTTCTGGAAAGTCCTGGATGTCTACTTTCCAACGCAATTGGAAGCGCGCCATTTTGAGTTCTGTAACTCCAGAAAATCTACTTTGAGTGCAGGGAGGTCAGAATCCAACAACATCAGCAGTCCTTCTTCAACCTCTGAATATGATTTTTGCTCAAGTCCTTCAATTTCAGCCAGAAAATACCTGAAATCACAGAAAAACACACAAACTCATAGTAAAGTCCAGAAATGTGAATTTAACATAAAAACTAATAAAAACATCCCTAAAAGTAACTATATTCTACTAAAAACATACTAAAAACAATGCCAAAAAGCGTACAAATTATCCGCTCATCACAACACCAAACTTAAATTGTTGCTTGTCCCCAAGAAATACAGTTTGGTTTTGCCGCTTAGACCAGGATTTTATTCCTTTTTGGCCCTCCTATCCACTGATGCTCAAAGCCTTGGGATCCTTTTTATTTTCCCTTGCCTTTTGGTTTTAAGGGTTTTTGGCTTTTTGCTCTTGCCTCTTGGTTTTAAGAGCTTTTGGCTTTTTCTGCTTGCTTTTTCTTTTTCTTTCTATTTTTTTTTGCCTATTTTTTTTTTCTTTTTTTTTTGCAAGCTTTGTTCTTTGCTGCTTTTTCTTACTTCAAGAATCATTTTTTATGATTTTTTAGATTATCAAATAACATGTCTCCTTATCATCATTCTTTCAAGAGCCAACATATTTAACATTCTTAAACAACAACTTCAAAAGACATATGCACTGTTCAAGCATTCATTCAGAAAACAAGAAGCATTGTCACCACATCAATATAATTAAACTAAGGTCAAGGATAAATTCGAAACTCATGTACTTCTTGTTCTTTTGAATTAAAACAGTTTTCATTTAAGAGAGGTGATGGATTCATAGGACATTCATAACTTTAAGACAAAGTTACTAAATACTAATGATCATATAATGAAGACACAAACTTAGATAAGCACTTAACATAGAAATGAAAAACAGAGAATGTAAGAACAAGGAATGAGTCCACCTTAGTGATGGTGGCGTTTCCTTCTTGAGGAACCAATGATGTCCTTGAGCTCTTCTATGTCTCTTCCTTGTCTCTGTTGCTCCTCCCTCATTGCTTTTTGATCTTCTCTAATTTCATGAAGGATGATGGAGTGCTCTTGATGTTCCACCCTTAGTTGTCCCATGTTGGAACTTAATTCTCCTAGGGAGGTGTTGATTTGCTCCCAGTAGTTTTGTGGAGGAAAATGCATTTGAGGCATCTCCGGGATCTCATGGTGATGAGCTTCATGCGCCTCTTGAGCTCCATGAATGGGCTCTCTTGCTTGCTCCATCCTTTTCTTAGTGATGGGCTTCTCTTCCTCAATGGGAATGTCTCCTTCTATGAAAGCTCCAGCTGAGTAACATAGATCGTAAATAAGATGAGGAAAAGCTAGCCTTGCCATGGGGGAGGGCTTTTCGGCTATTTTGTAGAGTTCAAGGGAGATGACTTCATGAACTTCTACTTCCTCTCCAATCATGATGCTATGAATCATGATGGCCCGATCCACAGTAACTTCGGATCGGTTGCTAGTGGGAATGATGGAGCGTTGTATGAACTCTAACCATCCTCTAGCTACAGGCTTGAGGTCCAGTCTTCTTAGTTGAACCAGCTTGCCTTTGGAGTCAATCTTCCATTGAGCTCCTTCCACACATATGTCCATGAGAACTTGGTCCAACCTTGATTAAAGTTGACCCTTCTAGTGTAAGGGCGTGCATCTCCTTGCATCATAGGCAAGCTAAACGCCAACCTCACATTTTCCGGACTAAAATCTAAGTATTTCCCCCTAGCCATGGTGAGATAATTCTTTGGGTCCGGGTTCTTACTTTGATCATGGTTCCTAGTGATCCATGCATTGGCATAGAACTCTTGAACCATTAGGATGCCGACTTGTTGGATGGGTTTTGTTAGAACTTCCCAACCTCTTCTTTGGATTTCATGTCGGATCTCCGGATACTCATTCTTCTTGAGCTTGAAAGGGACCTCAGGGATCACCTTCTTCTTGGCCACAACATCATAGAAGTGGTCTTGATGAGCTTTGGAGATGAATCTTTCCATCTTCCATGACTCGGAGGTGGAAGCTTTTGTCTTCCCTTTCCCTTTTCTAGAGGATTCTCTAGTCTTAGGTGCCATCAATGGTAATGGAAAAAACAAAAAGCTTATGCTTTTACCACACCAAACTTAGAATTTTGCTCGCCCTCGAGCAAGAAAAGAAATAATAGATAAAGAAGAAGAAGAAATGGAGGAGAGGGAGAGAGAGATGTGTTTCGGTCAAGAACGGGAAGAGAGGGTTGTGTTGTGTGAAAATGAGGAAGAATGGAGGGCTATATATAGGGAAGGGAGTGGGGGTAAGGTTTCGGCCATTAGGGTGGGTTTGGGTGGGAAATTGATTTTTAATTTTGAAGGTAGGTGGTGTTTATGAGGTAGGTTTATGGGGAAGAGTGGGTGGATGTGAGTGGTGAAGTGGTGATAGGGAAGAGAGATTGAGGTGATTGGTGAAGAGTTTTGGGAAAATGTGTTTATGGGATTGTGTGAAAGAGGGTGAGAAGAAGTGGGTGGGGATAGGTGGGGATCCTGTGGGGTCCACAGATCCTGAGGTGTTCAAGGATTTACAACCTTGCACTAAATTAGGCATGCAAAATGCCCTTGCACACAACTCTGGGCGTTCAGCGCCAGATTGGTGCTTGTTCTGGGCGTTGAATGCCCATTTGTTGCCCATTTCTGGCGTTGAATGCCAGAACCATGCTTGTTTTGGGCGTTCAGCGCCAGCTCTTCTCCAGGGTGCAATTCTGGCGTTCAAACGTCCAGATGCTGCCCATTTTGGGCGTTCAGTGCCAGAACCATGCTCTGTTCTGGTGTTGAACGCCAGCCAGATGCTTCTTACTGGCGTTTAAACGCCAATGAGATCCTCCTCCAGGGTGTGATTTTTCTTCTGCTATTTTTGATTTCGTTTTCACTTTTTATATTTATTTTGTGACTCCACATGATCATGAACCTAATAAAACATGAAAGAACAAGAAAAATAAAATTAGATAAAAATTGGGTTGCCTCCTAACAAGTGCTTCTTTAATGTCAATAGCTTGACAGTGGGCTCTCATGGAGCCTCACAGAGTTTCAGAGCATTGTTGAGACTCCCCAACACCAAACTTAGAGTTTGGTTGTGGCCTGCCAACACCAAACTTAAAGTTTGACTGTGGGGGCTCTGGTTGACTCTGCAGTGAGAGAAGCTTCTTATGCTTCCTCTCCATTGGTACAGAGAGATATCCTTGGGTTTTAAACACAAGGTTGTCCTCATTTAATTGAAGGATCAATTCTCCTCTGTCCACATCAATCACAGCTCTTACTGTGGCTAGAAAGGGTCTTCCAAGGATGATGAATTCATCCTCATCCTTCCCAGTATCTAGGACTATGAAATCAGCAGGGATGTAAAGGCTTTCAACCTTTACTAACACGTCCTCTACTTGTCCATAAGCCTGTTTTCCTGAATTGTCTGTCATCTCTAATGAGATTTTAGTAGCTTGCACCCCAAAGATTCCCAGTTTCTCTATTACAGAGAGGGGCATGATGTTTATCCCTGAACCAAGGTCACACAGAGCCTTCTCAAAGGTCATGGTGCCTATGGTACAAGGTATTAAGAACTTTCCAGGATCCTGTTTCTTCTGAGGCAATCTCAGTTGATCTAAATCACTTAGTTCATTGGTGAACAAGGGAGGTTCATCTTCCCAAGTCTCAATACCAAATAATTTGGCATTCAGCTTCATGATTGCACCAAGAAACTTGGCAGCTTGCTCTTCAGTAACATCCTCATTCTCTTCAGAAGAGGAATACTCATCAGAGCTCATGAATGGCATAAGGAGGTTTAATGGAATCTCTATGGTCTCTAGATGAGTCTCAGATTCCTTTGGTTCCTCAAAGGGAAGCTCCTTATTGATCACTGTACGTCCTAGGAGGTCTTCCTCCTTAGGATTCACGTTCTCTCCTTCCTTCACAGGTTCGGCCATGGTGATTAATTCAATGGCCTTGCACTCTCCTTTTGGATT
>NC_029794.2:77330210-77340525 GCF_000816755.2 Arachis ipaensis | reverse complement strand
TCCAATGACATCTTAGCCAATTCAGATAGACCATCATAGAATATATCCAGGATGGTCCATTCTGAAAGCATGTTAGAAGGACACTTTTTGGTCAGTTGCTTGTATCTTTTCCAAGCTTCATAGAGGGATTCACCTTCTTTCTGTCTGAAGGTTCGAACAACCACTCTAAGCTTGCTCAGCTTTTGAGGAGGAAAGAACTTGGCTAAGAAAGCCGTGACCAGCTTGTCCCAGGTGCAGTAAAGTCACCAAGCATTCTCCTTGCATTATTGGTTTGGCGTTTGGCTGCCATCTCCTTTACTTGTTCGAAATTTTCAATAAGGTTGTCTCTGGATTGTTGTAATTTAGCTTCTCTTAGTTTCCTCTTCAGAGTCCTTTCAGGTTCTGGATCAGCTTCAACAAGAATGCCTTTTTCCTTGTTCCTGCTATGTCACAGTAAAGAGGTTCCTTATTGTTAGTAGAAGAAGAAAAGGAATAGGGGTGAAGAAGAATGAAGAATCCAAACACAATGGTAAGGATAAGAGCATTGATGTGAGATGAAGAGAAGTGTTAGTAGATGAATAAATAATTAGAAGGAGATGAGGGAGAAGGATTTTCAAAAATTATTTTTGAAAAAGGGTTAGTTATTTTCGAAAATAGTTTTTGAAAAAAGGTTAGTAATTTTCAAGAATTAAAATCAAAAATTAAAATAATTAGTTAATTAAAAAGAAATTTTGAAAAAGGGGGAAGATATTTTCGAAAATTAGATAAGAAACAAACAAAAAGTTAGTTAGTTAGTTGAAACAAATTTGAAAATCAATTTTGAAAAGATCAGAAGATAAGAAGTTAGAAAAGATATTTTAAAATCAAATTTTTGAAAAAGATAAGATGAGAAGATATTTTTGAAAAGATATGATTGAAATTAGTTTTGAAAAAGATTTGATTTTTAAAATCACAATTAATGACTTGATTCATAAGAAATCACAAGATATGATTCTAGAACTTAAAGTTTGAATCTTTCTTAACAAGCAAGTAACAAACTTGAAATTTTTGAATCAAAACATTAATTGATAATGTTATTTTCGAAAATTAGGAGATAAAGATAAGAAAAAGATTTTTGAAAAATATTTTTATAATTTTCGAAAATAACTAAGAAAAATGAAAAAAATTTGATTTTTGAAAAAGATTTTGAAAAAGATAGGATTTTTAAATTGAAATTTTGATTTGACTCATAAGAAACAACTAAATGTTAAAAAGTTTTGAAAAAGTCAACTCAAATTTTCGAATTTTATGAGAGGAAAAAGGAAAAGATATTTTTTTTTGATTTTTTGAATTTTTATGATGAGAGAGAAAAACATGAAAAAGACTCAATGCATGAAAATTTTGGATCAAAGTATGTGATGAATGCAAGAACACTATGAATGTCAAGATGAACACCAAGAACACTTTGAATGTCAAGATGAACATCAAGAACTTATTTTTGAAAATTTTTATATGCAAAGAAAACATGCAAGACACCAAACTTAGAAATCTTTCATGTTTAGACTCTATGGATGCAAGAATGCATATGAAAAACAAGAAAAGACACAAAACAAGAAAACATCAAGATCAAACAAGAAGACTTACCAAGAAAAACTTGAAGATCATGAAGAACATTATGAATGCATGATTTTTTTCGAAAAATGCAAGATGAACATGCAATTGACACCAAACTTAAAATCTGACTCAAGACTCAAACAAGAAACACAACATATTTTTTATTTTTATGATTTTCTAAATTTTTTTGTATTTTTTTCGAAAATTATTTGTGAAAAAGAAAAATAAGGATTCCAAAATTTTTAATATGAATTCCAAGAATCTTGCAATCTTAGTCTAAAGCTCCAATCTGAGGGTTAGACATGGCTTAATAGCCAGCCAAGCTTTAGAAGATACAAATCAGGCATACAACAGCTAATACTTCATCCAACTTCATATACTAATAAGAGGAAGCCTCAGTCTAAAAGAATTAGACATGGCTTTACAGCCTGCCAGGCTTCAATATGCTTCATGAAACACTAGAATTCATTCTTAAAAATTCTGAAGAAAAGTATATTTTTGAAAAGGTTTATAAATTTTTTTTTCGAAAATAAAGGGAAAATTTTTGAAAGATTTTTGAAAATTTTTTTTGAAAACTTTTTGAAAACAAAATAAGAAAGAAATTACCTAATCTGAGCAACAGGATGAACCGTCAGTTGTCCAAACTCAAACAATCCTCGGCAACGGTGCCAAAAACTTGGTGCACGAAATTGTGATCATCAATGGCGCCATCAACATGGTACGCTCAATTGTAATCTCAACTTTTTATCACAACTTTACACAACTAACCAGCAAGTGCACTGGGTCGTCCAAGTAATAAACCTTATGCGAGTAAGGGTCGATCCCACGGAGATTGTTGGTATGAAGCAAGCTATGGTCATCTTGTGAATCTCAGTCAGGCGGATATAGAATGGTTATGGAGTTTTCGAAAATAAATAATAAAATAGGGATAGAAATACTTATGTAAATCCTTGGTGAGAATTTTAGATGAATGCATGGAGATGCTTTCGTCCCTCTAAACCTCTGCTTTCCTGCTGTCTTCATCCAATCAGTCTTACTCCTTTCTATGGCTGGCTTTATGTGAATAATGATGATTGTCACGTTCATCACATTCAGGTTGAAGTGCGAATGAATATCTTAGAAGCGGAATAAGTTGAATTGAATAGAAAAACAGTAGTACTTTGCATAAATCTTTGAGGAATAGCAGAGCTCCACACCTTAATCTATGGAGTGCAAAAACTCTACCGTTAAAAATACATAAGTGAAAGGTCCAGGCATGGCCGAATGGCCAGCCCCCAAACGTGATCAATAGGATCAAAATATAATCCAAAGATGTCTAATACAATAGTAAAAAGTCCTATTTATAATAAACTAGCTACTAGGGTTTACAGAAGTAAGTAATTGATGCATAAATCCACTTCCGGGGCCCACTTGGTGTGTGCTTGGGCTGAGCTTGAATGTTACATGCGCAGAGGCTCTTTCTGGAGTTGAACGCCAGGTTGTAACGTATTTCTGGTGTTCAACTCTGGTTTGTGAATTGTTTCTGGCGTTTAACTCTAGACAGCAGCGTAGAACTGGCGTTCAACGCCCTTTTACATCGTCTAAACTCGTTCAAAGTATAAACTATTATACATTGCTGGAAAGCCCTCGATGTCTACTTTCCAACGCAATTAGAAGCGCGCCATTTTGAGTTCTGTAGCTCCAAAAAATCCACTTTGAGTGCAGGGAGGTCAGAATCCAACAACATCAGCAGTCCTTCTTCAACCTCTGAATCTGATTTTTGCTCAAGTCCCTCAATTTCAGCCAGAAAATACCTGAAATCACAGAAAAACACACAAACTCATAGTAAAGTCCAGAAATGTGAATTTAACATAAAAACTAATAAAAACATCCCTAAAAGTAACTAGCTTCTACTAAAAACATACTAAAAACAATGCCAAAAAGCGTATAAATTATCCGCTCATCACGCGTATACGTGAGTGCACGAGCACTACGCTTTCCTAAAAAATGCTACGCTAGCCTGGGAGCAGCATTCTAGTTCGATTAATCTCATTCCAAGTCCATCTAACTTCAGGCAAGCAAGCCCACGATTGTCAACCAATCAAGGCCACAAGAATCATCTAGAATAGTTAGTTTTCATTCGATTGTAATTTGCTTTCAATTTCATTTCAATTTGTAATTTAGGATAGCCTATATAAAGTCCTTAGTTTCATAGAATTAGGATCCTGGGGGAAAAAGAGAGGGGACTCTTGGCTGGAAACACATTTTAGAGGGGTCTTCGGACCTTCTCTCCGTATTTCTCTTCTCTTCCATTTTCTTTCTCACTTTGTAAATATTTTAGTTATGAATCACTAACTCTTTCCATTAGAAAGAGAGCTCTATTTCTATTTGATGGATTAACTATTTTTATTCTTCTTCTTCTAGTCATCTCTCTTGATTTATTAGAAATAATTTCGTTCTTCATATTAGCATTCAATTATCTTGGAAAAGAGATTGAATGTATTTAGGTTTTATGTGAACCTTGGAAGAGGAATCATAAAACCATGCTTAAAATCCTTTCTCACACTTGAGTATATTTGGGTAGGATGGATATTGTGACATTTAATCTATCCATTATTTGGGTCTATGAGGATGTGTGGTATAATCAGGGAACAAGCTTCATCTCCGTTTATGAGCAACTAGACCAAGGAATTCGCTATTGATCAAGATTAGGGAGATTGAGTTACCAAGGAATTGGGACTCAATCACTCATGATTGCCAAGAGGTCAATGAGTTGCATGAATGAAGATGAGATGAAATCAACTAATCCAGAGAATGCAATATCTCTTGATCCCAATACTTATTTTATCTTTCTTTCTTTTATTTACTTTATGGTTATTTACATTCTCTGCACTTTACATTTCCAGTACTTTACTTTCTTGTACTTTACATTTATGCCATTTACTTTCTTGCACTTTATTGCTTTCTTTTACTTTCATGCAATTTACAATTCTTGTTGTTCATCACTTTAATATGCTTGTCTATCTAGAATAATCAATTAACTATTGTTTGCTTAATCCGTTAATCCTCGTGGGATCGACCTCACTCTTTGTGAGTTATTACTTGACGACAATTCGGTATACTTGCCGAAGGAATTTTTGTAGTGATACATCAATTCCAATCATCACATAACAAAATGAGTCATGAATGCCAGTGCAATCAGCATAAACATATTTTGGCTATGCCATAGCTCATGAACTTTCCAGTAAAAACTATTGATCGGATACTCTTGTTCATTGATGTTTTGTGATTGTGTTTAATTTTAAACCATGTGTTTCATTTTAGGCATCTTCATCAACAATAGCATGCATGTTGTCAAATCACAATTCACAAACCTATATTTCACAAATTAAAACCCCCAAATTAAAATCCTAAAATCAATATCCTAAACCTCTGAAATTTTAGAACCAAATGGAAATCCATAAATACCCATCTGATAATGTAAGGACAGAGAGGACGATGAGAAGCACAGAGATGATAATGGTAAGGGCAGCACAACGAAGATCAGTGCAGGACAACAAAGAGGAGCGACGGTCAGTGCAGCGATGTGGTGGGGGCAACGGTCAACGGTGACGGTGAGAATGGCGAGGGTGATGAGTGCCAATGGTTAATGGTTTATGTGCGAAGGGGAGCTGGTCAGTGCAGCAATGTGATAAGTGGTGACTGGTAGTGATTAGTGAGTAGTAAGTGGAGGGCGACAGTCAATGGCGATGGTGATGGGTTTGTGCTTTTGGGGATACAGAAGGTGAGTGATGACGGAGCATCTTATACCTTTTTTCACAGCATTTTTAGTGTGTTTTTAGTTATATTTTATTACGTTTTATTAAGTTTTAGTGAGAAATTCACCTTTTAGATGCTACTTTGAGTTTTGTGCTTTTCTTATGATTTCAGGTGATTTTCGGGTGAAATTGGCATGTTTTGGCAAAGTCTGATTCAGAGGCAAAGAAAGGATAGCAGATGTTGTCAAATCCTGACCTCTGTGCATTCCAACGAGCATATCTTGAGCTACAAAAGTTTAATTGATGCGTTCTGAACAATGTTAGAATGCTAACTCTTAGAGCTTTCTAGCAATATATAATATTCTATACTCTTCTTTGGAAAGAACTGCCCAAAATGGGAGTTAAATGCCCAACTTATCCCCTTTCTGGCATTCAACGCCCAAGAAGGACCAACTCCCAAGTTGAACACCCAAGATTGGCGTTCAATGCCACCAAAGGAGCACAAGGCAGCGTGGACATTCCCTAGTAGGTGTTCAATGCCCACTCATCCAAGTTGGATGCCAAGCTCATCCCAAACACTCAACTAAAGTGGGCTCAGAAGTGGATTTTCGCACTCCTTAGTCTAGTCTATCTCATTTTTGTAATTTCTAATTATTATTAATATCTTTTTACGTCTAGTTATTAGTATAAATAGAAGGAATATCACCCTTGTTAGGGATTTTTGAACCTATCATACATTTTTCTCTATTTTTCCTGTAAAGTATGAGCAACTAAACCTCCTAAGTTAAAGATAGGAGCTCTGCTCACTCCTATGGATTAATTTTATTACTTCTTCTATTTTAATATATGTTTGATCACATTCTATGATGTATTGTTGTTCTTCATCTTTCTGAATCTTGGGTGGAACGAGAGTATGACCCCTTATTGCCTTAGCTGGATAGTATTGAGCTACAGCTTGAGAATACATCACAGGTTCCAATAGAGTATCTAGGCTAATTGGGATACGTGACATGAAATATCGTTAGTCGTGGGTAATTGAAGTCTTTGTGGTGTTAAGGCTAGAATACAGAGCATCATTCTCTGATCCGAAAGATCTGACCTTGTCTGTGGCATTTTGAGTAGGATCACCAGAGATTGAATTGCGCCAGCTTCACCCTCATTCAGATTGGATGACAATTAGCACCGGCGTGTGATCTGAATCAGAGGAGATTAATGACCACTAGCCTTGCCATTGAATGAATCACTCATTGTTAAAGTAGTCAATAAGAAGTAATAATCTAGAAGAACAAGCATCTCTAAGGCCTTAACTGATTTCCTGTCATCATTTCTACACTAGTTCAATATTGCTTTCTTTATTATTTTGTTTTATGCGTTTACAACAACAACTATCTCTTTTATTCGCCGGACTAACATCAGCAAGGTAACCATTGTTTGCTCAATCCAACAATTCTCGTGGGATCGACCCTCACTCACCTGAGGTATTACTTGGACTACTTAAAGTTTAAGTAATTTTATTATAATTAGATATTTTGTAAATTGAAATTAAAGTTTCGGTGATAGAAAAATAATAAAAAATTATATCATTTAATTTGAATAATTGAATATTGAGTTTAAACTACATTTTATAAAAATGTGATTAATATATTTACTCTAGGATTTAAATTAAAAATAATTATTTGAGCTCGTTAATAGATTGATAGATAAAATCTCATGTGTTTTAAAAGTAATCTTTATAGCATTATATTTGAATTCTAAATTGTTATCCTATCATGAATATTTTGTAAAATTGTTATATTACTTGTATATATTTTTTCCTAATTTATCAAATCAAAATCTAATTTAATTTAAGATAAAAAAATTTCTAATTGATACCCTAATTTCACAAAACGCACACTACATACGTTCAGAGAAAAGAAAAGAAACAGTGAAGAGAGAAAGGGGAGCTCGAAGGGGGAAGAAGAGAGATCGAGAGGGGGAGATGGAGAAGTCGGGAGTCGGGGAGTAAGGGAATAGGAGGAAGACGCTGGGATGATCAAGAAGGCTTCGACTTCGTCATCCTCGTGCATCCGTCGCTGCTACCATCATCGATCAGAGCTGCTGCGCGTGGAGAGAAGGGGAGACGACGTCGCTGTCTCTGTTTGGGATAGCCGCTGCCGTTCAAGTCACTACAGGAGGAGAACGCCACCGCGTGAAGCGAGGTGATGAGCGAAGTAGAGCACGTACAGGAAGAAGGAGAACACGACGACTAGGAGGAGGCAGCGCCGCTGCCGTTGCTACTAGGGTTTGTCTTTGGAATTCCTGGTCGCCGCTATCGTTGCGGGTGAGTCAATTCTGTCCTAGCTATTAGAGTTACCATTTCTAAACCATTGTCGCTTTGAAATGATCCTGTCTCGGCCTCTAATATTCCTAATTATACTGTATTCGTTGGAATCGCCACAATTGGAGCTCATCGCTAGAGAAGACAAACTGTTGCGCCATCTTCTTCAGTTTGACTCTGAACCTCCATTCATAATCCAGTAATGTTTCCACTCTTGTTTTATTTAGAATTTTGTTTCTCTGCTATATTCTTATTTTATTTACGGCAGCCGATACCTTTGTTTTAGTGTTGCTGTGTTCTGCTGGAGCTGTCAAAATTGTTGTTGTTGGAGTGTGATCATGGTTGATGCTGCTGTCACGTCCCAATAATGTTGGAATTGTTGCTGCTGCTATGAATTCAAAAAGAGCAGGTTTATCGTGGTTAATTCCTTCCGGTTTAGCTAATCGAGGTAGGGGGTTTAAAATGATTTTAATTTAGGAATGCCAACAAGGTTTACTGAATAACTATAAATAGTATTAATAGTTGTGAGTAATTAATTGATTATATGAATGTAGGATTGTGATTGTGATTGTGCTTGGTGCTGTGATTGAATTGATTGTAATTATGTATGGTAGATGATTGAATTATTGATTATTGGTTGTTGAAATGGTTGTTTGGTATATTGCTATGGCTGTGAAAGTGACTTGAGATTAGTAGAGGATTGTGGTTTTGACAGATTATGTATAAATGGTTGAGACTAAGATAATCATTTGATATATTTGATATTGGATTGAGAATTGTTGAAGAATTAGGGCCTAAAAGACTAAACTATTATGAAGAATCTAGTTTTCAAAATAGAATGGTTTCTTTGAGGACGGCCTAGTAATTTGCTAGTGATCGAAATGGTATGAGATTAAAATCTGAATAAACTTTAACAAGTGTAGTTGTTAGGGTTTAAATTTGAAGGTTTCGTATTAACTGAAGATTTAGTTATGATTTTTCAAAGTTAAGCCGTAAAATCTGATTTTCTGCATTACCTTTAAGTGAAAACAGTAACTTTGAAAGACTGTAACTAATTCTGTGATGATCGGAATTGTGTTGAACCAAGTCCTGGTTAAACTTGGGAATAATTGGGACTGAATTGGAGAGTTTGAGATCTTTTCATTAAATATAAGATTTATGGTGAATTTTTGAGTAATGGTTGTGGGATCTGATTTTTACTGCAGAATTTTTGGAACAGAAGTAACTTGTTGGCTCTGCTGTGAATGTTCCGAATTTAATTTTGAAATGAAACTAATTTTAAATGAAACTTTAGTTCTATTATTTTAATGTCATAAAATTTCAGAACGGTTGAACTTGCGGTTTAAAAGATACGAATTTTTGAAATACGATGCATTATGCAGTAAAGGCCAGATTTTGTTTTCTTAAATCAGTAAATTTGGAAGTTTATAACTTTGAAACCTGGTTGGATATTGATGTGCAACTAATTGGAAGTGAAAATTAAGTATGTTTAGCATATGTGACTTAAATGTCAGGGCTATCCATGTTTTAATGAGTAATTTATGGGACTTGGAAGAAGATAAGTTCATTAAGTTTTAAAACAGAATTCTGCAGAGAATTAGTCAACTTCTAGGTTATATAACTTTTTCATTAAAAATGATATTGACCTGAAACCAATTGGAAAAGAAACTTGGATGAGTGAAGTTGAATTATATTAATTTTTAAAGTCATTAGATTTAACTTGGATTTTATATTGAATTTTGAATATCACATGCTGCTGCTGTTTTTCTGGTTTTACGCACTGCAGAGCAGTCACAATTTTTCCTCTATTCCTAAGGATAGAGAAACCAGAAATTATGATCTTTGGTTTATTAGAAATCTTATTTCAAGATGAACGCCTAGACATAAAGTTTGCACAATTCCGAGTTTATTTGCTATACTAAAAACAGAAAAGAAGATAGAGTGCTGAGAATGTCTGAGTGAGAGTTATGAGTTCATAAAATTAAAAATAAACCTTAGCGTCATAGGGCTGATTCAATGTTGGAATTTGTTTGATTCTGAATTGATTTGATATTGGAGAGGTTGAAAAGAGTTTGGTAAATTATTTGGTTGGGACCTGTAACGGTGGCTAAGTCCTATTTTTAAAGGAGATTATGTCCAAATTTTTATAAAAGTAAAAGGACTTAATCAAAATGAATACTTGAGACTTGTTTAACAATAATAACTTTATTGATTCTTTTGAGAAAATATATTTGGTTTATAAAGTTGTTAGCAAGGACGTGGGTTTTGTCCCGCTTGCATATTTACAATTACAAAAGAGTAAAGAGATAAAGAGAAAAAGAGTAATATAGATACAGATGAAAGAGTAATTAGAGAAAAGTAAAGAGATACAGAGAACAGAGCAACTAGAGTAGAGTAAAGAGATGCAGAGAAAAGAGAAACCAAAGCAGAGTAAAGAGATATTTGTATATACATATATTAGTTGCTTGATGCAACCCAGAGTTATATTATATATATTAGTTCCTTGATGCAACCCAGAGCTTCTGTAGGGAAACTAAGTTACCTACAACCATTTTCTGATTCCCCAGAGCAGAGCAGAGTTTCCTGCGTTAAGCAGAGGCCATCTCAAATTAGCGGCTATTACTATCCTTTAGGAATGGAAAATCGTATCTGGGAAATCGGGATTACTCGTGACCGGATAAATGTCGTG
>NC_029794.2:77300307-77329455 GCF_000816755.2 Arachis ipaensis | reverse complement strand
GAGCAGAGTGAGCAGAGTATATATATATTTTCCTGCAGTAAGTAGAGGCTGTCTCAAATGAGCGGCTATTATTATATGCGCATTTATTTAGGAACGGAAAATCGTATCCGGAAAAATCGGGACTACTCGTGACCGGATAAATGTCGGGATTGTGGGCAGCCAACTGACACATGAGCTCATGGCCTGTACTAGAACTAGACATTCATCATATGCATCTATGTGACATTGTTTAGGTGTATATATTGTAATTGGTTTGCCTAAGTGAATAATTCTGTTTAACTGCTAATTGCTATACTTGATGTAATTACTCTTGATTGTGTTTGAACCTCATTACCTGTGTTTGTAACTGATTGTTTGGATTGTGGTGATTGGATGTTGATTGAGTTGTTTGGACCTGAGGCCGTGACTGGTACATTTGAGGTCTAGTTCTGTATAAAGTATCTGACTGGTTCAGCATAGACTTAATGAACCTATGCTTGGAGCAGGATGATCCTTTATACCGCGTAGGTAACTTCTTTCATGTTATAGTCTAGTAAAGTATGAAAAATCAAACTGGTTCAGCATAGACTTAATGAACCTATGCTTGGAACAGATTGGTCATTCATACAGTTTAGGAAACTTTTAAGAGTTTTATAAAGAAAATATGGGTCTAGATTTTAAAAGTTTAGTATTTGGTTAGTTTTTCTTTCTTTAAAATTTGAATTTCAAAATCATTCTTTGACTTTCTCTTTTTAATTTCAAATTTTAAAATAAAATCTCTTGTCTTAAATTTTTGAAATCTTATCTTATCTTGTTTCTCTCTCTTTTGAGCTAA
Source organism: Arachis ipaensis (assembly GCF_000816755.2). Lineage (NCBI taxonomy): Eukaryota > Viridiplantae > Streptophyta > Magnoliopsida > Fabales > Fabaceae > Arachis > Arachis ipaensis. The sequence continues at coordinate 77,328,641 of NC_029794.2, read as the reverse complement.
TCTTTTTAATTTTTGAATTCCAAAAATTCCTTTTAAACTTCATCTTTTTGAATTTTCAAATATTTTTAAAATTAAATCTTTTATCTTTTGAAAATCTTGTTAGTTACTTGTTTATTTTATTTAAATTTTAAAAGTTTGGTGTCTCTTAAATTCTTCTCTCTCTCATCTTTTTCGAAAATCTCCTACCTCTTTCTCTCTCTTCTTTGTCGAAAATTTTCAACTCTTTTCTCTCTTTATTTTCAAAAATTCTTTTTTAATAAAAGACACATGTATTTTGTTTTTCTCTTTATCTAAGTCTCTGCTGCACGAAATTGTGATCACACTTTTCACAACTCCGCACAACTAACCAGCAAGTGCACTGGGTCGTCCAAGTAACACCTTACGTGAGTAAGGGTCGATCCCACGGAGATTGTCGGCTTGAAGCAAGCTATGGTCATCTTGTAAATCTTAGTCATGCAGATTCAAATGGTTTTGAGGTTTTGATAATTAAAAGATAAATAAAACATAAAATAAAATAAGATACTTATGTAATTCATTCGTGGGAATTTCAGATAAGCATTTGGAGATGCTTTGTTGCCTCTGAACCTCTGCTTTCCTATTGTCTTCTTCCAATCATGCGTGCTCCCTTCCATGGCAAGCTGTATGATCCTCTCGGATGAAAAATACCAGCTACGATCTCTGCACGGCTAATCAACTCTCAGATTTCTCGTCTCGGATGAAAAATTCCAAGTACAGCTACCGCATGGCTAATCATCTGTCGGTTCTCACTAGCGTCAGAATAGGATCTCTCTATCCTTTTGCACACTGAGACTGCGCCCAACATTTGCAAGTTTGAAGCTCATCACAGTCATCCCTTCCCAGATCCTACTTGGAATACCACAGACAAGGTTTAGACTTTCCGGATCTCAGGAATGCTTCTAATTGGTTTTAGACCGCCTGTGGTTGTCAGGCACGCGGATCTTGGCTAAGCAAGTAACAAAGATAGTGAGTGATTGTCACGGGTCACCCCTTCATTCTGACTTAACTGAATTAAGTACGAGAGTATATCTTGAAGAAGAAGTAAGCGTGAATTGAATAGAAAAACAATAGTACTTGCATTAATTCATGAAGAACAGCAAAGCTCTGCACCTTAATCTATGAGGTGTAGAAACTCCACCGTAGAAAATACATAAGAGAAAAAGGTCTAGGCATGGCCGGATGGCTAGATTCAAGTGTAAAAGTTTGATTAAAAGATAGGTTCCAAAGATACGAATACAATAGTAAAAAGTGCTATTTATACTAAACTAGTTACTAGGGTTTACAGAAAATAAGTAACTAAGTGCAGATAGTGCAGAAATCCACTTTCGGGGCCCACTTGGTGTGTGCTTAGGCTGAGCATTGAAGCTTTCATGTGCATAGGCTATTTTTGGAGTTAAACACCAGCTTGGGTGCCAGTTTGGGCGTTTAACTCCAGTTCTGGTGCTAGTTCTGGCGTTTTACGCCAAAAATGGGTCTCTGGTGGGCGATTGAACGCCAGTTTGGGCCATCAAATCTCGGACAAAGTATGAACTATTATATATTGCTGGAAAGCCCAAAATGTATACCTTCCAATGCAATTGAGAGCCCACCAATTGGACTTCTGTAGCTTAAGAACATCTACTTCGAGTGCAGGAGGGTCAGAATCCAACAACATCTGCAGTCCTTTCTCAGCCTCTGAATAAGATTTTTGCTCAGGTCCCTCAATTTCAGCCAGAAAATACCTGAAATCACAGAAAAATACACAAACTCATAGTAAAGTCCAAAAATGTAATTTTTGCATAAAAACTAATAAAAATATAATAAAAAATAACTAAAACATACTAAAAAATATGTAAAAACAATGCCAAAAAGGGTATAAATTATCCGCTCATCACAACACCAAACGTAAATTGTTGCTTGTCTCCAAGCAACTAAACACAAAATAGGATAAATAGAAGGGAATATACAATGAATTTCAAAAATATCAGTGAAGCTTAGTTCTAATTAGATGAGCGGGACTAATAGCTTTTTGCCTCTGAACAGTTTTGGCATCTCACTTTATCCTTTGAAGTTCAGAATGATTGGCATCCATAGGAACTCAGAATTAAGATAGTGTTATTGATTCTCCTAGTTCAGTATGTTGATTCTTGAACACAGCTACTTTATGAGTTTTGGCCGTGACCCTAAGCATTTTGTTTTCCAGTATTACCACCGGATACATAAATGCCACAGACACATAACTGGGTGAACCTTTTCAGATTGTGACTCAGCTTTGCTAAAGTCCCCAGTTAAAGGTGCCCAGAGTTCTTAAGCACACTCTTTTGGCTTTGGACCATGACTTTAACCGCTCAGTCTCAAGCTTTTCACTTGACACCTTCACGCCACAAGCACATGGTTAGGGACAGCTTGATTTAGCCACTTAGGCCAGGATTTTATTCCTTTGGGCCCTCCTATCCATTAATGCTCAAAGCCTTGGATCTTTTTTTACCCTTGCCTTTTAGTTTAAAGGGTTATTGGCTTTTTTGCTCTTGCCTTTTGGTTTAAAGAGCTATTGGCTTTTTCTGCTTGCTTTTTCTTTTTTTTTCGCCATTTTTTTCCGCATGCTTTATGTTTTTCACTGCTTTTTCTTGCTTCAAGAATCAATTTTATGATTTTTCAGATTATCAATAACATTTCTCTTTTTTTATTATTGTTTCAAGAGCCAACAATTTTAACATTCATAAACTTCACTATAAAAAATATGCACTGTTCAAGCATTCATTCAAAAAACAAAAGGTATTTCCACCACATCAAAATAATTAAGATAATTTCAAGATAATTTTCGAAATTATGCACTTCTTGTTCTTTTGCAAATAAAAACATTTCTTATTTAAGAAAGGTAAGGGATTCATGGAATCATTCATAGCTTTAAGACATAGACACTAAACACTAATGATCATGTAATGAAGACACAAACATAGCCAAAACATAAAGCATAAAAACGAAAAATAGAAGAATAAGAACAAGGAAATTAAAGAACGGGTCCTCCTTAGTGAGGGCAGCTAGTTCTTCCTCTTGAAGATCCTATGGAGTGCTTGAGCTCCTCTATGTCTCTTTCTTGCCTTTGTTGCTCCTCTCTCATAGCCTTTTGGTCCTCTCTGATTTCATGGAGGATGATGGAGTGCTCTTGGTACTCCATCCTTTGTTGCTCCAAGTTAGAACTCAAATCTCCTAAAGAGGTGTTGAGTTACTCCCAATAGTTGTGTGGAGGGAAATGCGTCCCTTGAGGTAATTCAGGGATTTCTTGATGAGGAATTTCCTCATGCTCTTGTTGAGGTCCATGAGTTGGCTCTCTTGTTTGCTCCATCCTCTTCTTAGTGATGGGCTTGTCCCCTTCAATGAGGATGTCTTCCTCTATGACAATTCCAACTGAATTGCATAGGTAACAGATGAGATGGGGAAAGGCTAACCTTGCCAAAGTGGAGGGCTTGTCAGCTACTTTGTATAGTTCTAGAGATATGATCTCATGAACTTCTATTTCCTCTCCAATCATGATACTATGGATCATGATAGCCCGGTCCACAGTTACTTCGGACCAGTTGCTAGTGGGAATGATAGAGCGTTGGATGAACTCTAACCATTCCCTAGCCACGGGTTTGAGCTCAGGCCTTCTCAATTGAACCTGCTTGCCTCTTGAGTCTCTCTTCCATTGTGCTCCTTCCACACAGATGTCCATGAGGACTTGGTCCAACCTCTGATCAAAGTTGACTCTTCTAGTGAAAGGATGAGGATATCCACTCATTATTGGCAAGTTGAATGCCAACCTTACAGTTTCCGGATTGAAATCCAAGTATTTCCCCTGAACCATTGTGAGCCAATTCTTTGGGTTTAGGTTCACACTTTGATCATGGTTCTTAGTGATCCATGCATTAGCATAGAACTCTTGAACCATTAAGATTCTGACTTGTTGGATGGGGTTGGTGAGAGTTTCCCAACCTCTTCTTCGAACCTCACGTCGGATCTCGGGATTTTCATTCTTTTTGAGCATGAAGGGGACCTCGGGGATCACCTTTTTCTTGGTCACAACTTCATAGAAGTGGTCTTGATAGACTTTTGAGATGAATCTCTCCATCTCCCATGACTCGGAGGTGGAAGCATATGCCTTCCTTTCCTCTTTCTAGAGGTTTCTCCAGCCTTAGGTGCCATTAGTAGTTATGGAAAAACAAAAGTAGCAGAGCTTTTTCCTACACCAAACTTAAAAGGTTTGCTCGTCCTCGAGCAAAAGAAGAAAGAAATGAGGAGAAGAAGAAGAAATGGAGGAGATGGAGGGGTGTGTTGAATTCGGCCAAGGGGGGTTTAAGTGTTTATGATGTGTGAAATTGAAGGTGGTAAGGAGGGGTATTTATAGGGTAAGAGAGAGAGGGAAGTCGTGTATGAAGGAATTAGGTTTGGGAGGAAAATGTTTTGAATTTAAATGGTGAGGTAGGTGAGGTTTTATGATGGGTTTTGGGGAATAGTGAATAGATATGAGTGGTAAAGAGATTATGGAGAAGAGGGTAGGATTTGATAGGTGAAGAGTGTTATGGAAAGGTGTAAAGAGGAGAGAAAGAGAGGTAGGGTAGGTGGGGATCCTGTGGGGTCTACAGATCCTGAGGTGTCAAGAAATTCTAGTCCCTGTACTTTTCTGGCGTTTAAACGCCCTCTGTGTGCCATTTCTGGCGTTTAACGCCAACTCTGCTACCTTTTCTGGTGTTAAACGCCAGGCTGATGCCCTTTTCAGGCGTTTAATACCAACCAGACACCAGACATCCTTTTCTGGCGTTAAACGCCAGTCTGTCTGCCAATTCTGGTGTTTAACACCCAGAATACTGCCAAACTGGGCGTTAAACGCCCATTCTGCTATCCTTATTGGCGTTTAAACGCCAGTAAGCTTGTCCTCCAGGGTGTGCTGTTTTTTATGCTTTTTTGATTCTGCTTTATTTCTGTAGTTATTTTTGTGACTCCACATGATCATCTACCTAAAGAAAACATAAAATAACAATGGAAAACAAATAAATATAAAAATAAATATAATTAAATAACATTGGGTTGCCTCCCAATAAGCGCTTCTTTAATGTCAATAGCTTGACAGTGAGCTCTTAGAGAGCTTCACAAAGACTCAGAGCTTAATGGTGGCCTCCCAACACCAAACTTAGAAGTTGAGTGTGGGGGCTCTGTTTGACTCTGTACTGAGAGAAGCTTTCCATGCTTCCTCTCCATGGTTACAGAAGAAGATCCTTGAGCCTTAAACACAAGGTAGTCCTCATTCAATTGAAGGACTAACTCTCCTCTGTCCACATTAATCACAGCTCTTGCTGTGGCTAGGAAGGGTCTACCAAGGATAATGGACTCATCATCTTCCTTCCTAGTGTCTAGGATTATGAAATCAGCAGGGATGTACAGGCCTTCAACCTTCACTAAGACATCCTCTACAAGTCCATAAGCCTGTTTCCTTGATTTGTCTGCCATCTCTAGTGAGATTCTTGCAGCTTGTACCTCAAAGATCCCTAGTTTCTCCATTGCAGAGAGTGGCATGAGGTTTATACCTGACACCAAGTCACACAGAGCCTTCTCAAAGGTCATGGTGCCTATGGTATAGGGTATTAAGAACTTTTCGGGATCCGGTTTCTTCTGAAGTAATTTCAGTTGAACCAAAGCATTCAGTTCATTGACGAGCAATGGAGGTTCATCCTCCCAAGTCTCATTACCAAATAGCTTGGCATTTAGCTTCATGATTGCCCCTAGATACTGAGCAATTTTCTCTTCAACAATATCTTCATCCTCTTCAGAGGAAGAATACTCATCAGAGCTCATGAATGGTAACAGTAAGTTCAGTGGAATCTCTATGGTCTCTGTATGAGCCTCAGATTCCTTTAGTTCCTCATTAGGGAACTCCTTAGTGGTCAGTGGACGTCCATTGAGGTCTTCCTCACTGGAAATTACTGCCTTTTTACTCTCTCCAGGTTCGGCCATTTTGGATATGGTTATGGCCTTGCACTCTCTTTTGGGATTCTCTTCTGTATTGCTTGGGAGAGTACTAGGAGGGATTTCAGTAACTTTTTTACTCAGCTGACCCACTTGTGCCTCCAAATTTTTGATGGAGGACCTTGTTTCAGCCAAGAAACTATGAGTGCTCTTAGATAGATCAAAGACTATGGTTGCTAAGTCAGAGAGGCTCTGCTTAGGATTCTCTGTCTGTTGCTGAGAAGATGATGAAAAAGGTTTGCTATTGCCAAACCGAATTCTCCCACCATTATTATTATTGAAGCCTTGATTAGGCTTTTGTTGATCCTTCCATGAGAAATTTGGATGAAATCTCCATGAAGGATTATAAGTGTTTCCATAGGATTCTCCCATGTAATTCACTTTTTCCATTCCAGGATTCTCAGGGTCATAAGCTTCTCCTTCAGAGGAGGCTTCTTTAGTACTGCCAGATGCAGCTTGTAATCCAGTCAGATTCTGAGAAATCATATTGAATTGCTGAGTCAATATTTTGTTCTGAGCCAATATGGCATTCAGAGTATCAATCTCAAAAACTCCTTTCTTCTGAGTCATCCTATTATTCACAGGATTTCTTTCAGAAGTGTACATGAACTGGTTATTTGCAACCATCTCAATAAGTTCCTGGGCTTCTACAGGCATTTTCTTCAGATGAAGAGATCCACCAGCAGAGTGATCCAATGACATCTTGGACAATTCAGACAGACCATCATAGAATATACATAAGATGCTCCATTCTGAAAGCATGTCAGAAGGACACCTTCTGATCAATTGCTTGTATCTTTTCCAAGCTTCATAGAGGGATTCTCCTTCCTTCTGTCTGAAGGTTTGGACTTCCACTCTAAGCTCGCTCATCTTTTGAGGTGGAAAGAACTTTGCCAAGAAAGCATTGACCAACTTTTCCCAAGAATTCAGGCTTTCTTTAGGTTGAGTCCAACCATATCCTAGCTCTGTCTCTTACAGCAAAGGGGAAAAGCATAAGTCTGTAGACCTCAGGATTAACCCCATTGGTCTTAACAGTGTCACAGATTTGCAAGAATTCAGCCAAGAACTGATGAGGATCTTCTAATGGAAGTCCATGAAACTTGCAATTCTACTGCATTAGAGAAACTAATTGAGGCTTAAGCTCAAAGTTGTTTACTCCAATTGCAGGAATTAGGATGCTTCTTCCATAGAAGTCGGAAGATGGTGCAGTAAAGTCACCAAGCATCTTCCTTGCATCTCCACCATTGTTGTTGTTTTCGGCTGCCATGTCTTCTTCTTTTTTGAAAATTTCTGTAAGGTCCTCTCCAGAGTGTTGTGCTTTAGCTTCTCTTAGCTTCCTTTTTAGAGTCCTTTCAGGTTCAAGATCAGCTTCAACAAGAATGTCTTTATCCTTGTTCCTGCTCATATGAAAAAGAAGAGAATAGAAAAGAAGAGGAATCCTCTATGTCACAGTATAGAGATTCCTTTATGTGAGTAGAAGAATGGAAGAATAGAAGAATGAGGTAGAGAGAGAATAAAGAGAATTCGAACACAGAGAGAGGGAGAGGGTTCGAATTTTAGGAAGAAGAGAAGTGTTAGTAATAAAATAAATAAATAAAAAGAGATGAGAGAGAGAGGGAATTCGAATATTAATTTACAAGAAAAGAAAAATACTTTTGTTTTTATTTTAATTAATACTTAGTATTCGAAAATATTAAAAGAAATAAAATAAAATTAGAATTTAAAACAATTAGTTAACTAAAAAGAATTTTGAAAAAGTGGTTAGTGATTTTTGAAAATTAGAGAGAGAGAAAGGTAGTTAGGTGATTTTGAAAAAGATAAGAATTAGTAAACTTTTTAAAATCAAACAAAAAGTCAAGTATTTAATTGAAAAAGATTTGAAAATAAATTTTGAAAAGATAAGAAGTTAGAAAAAGATTTTGAAATTAAATTTTGAAAAAGATATGATTGAAGTTTATTTTGAAAAAGATTTGAAAAAGAAATAAAAAATATTTGATTTTTAAAATTAAAGTTGATGACTTGACTAACAAGAAACTAAAAGATATGATTTTAGAATTTAAAGATTGAACTTTTCTTAACAAGAAAATAACAAACTTAAAATTTTTGAATCAAAACATTAAATGTTAGCAATAATTTCGAAAATATGAAATAAAAATAACAAAAAGATTTTAAAAAATTTTTGGAATGAAATTCGAAAATATTAAGAAGAAAAGTGGAAAAGATTTGATTTTTGAAAACGATTTGAAAAGACAGAATTTTTAAATTGAAATTTTGACTTGACTTATAAGGAACAACTAAATTTTAAAAATATTTGACCAAGTCAACTCAAAATTTCGAAATTTATGAGTAAAATAAGGAAAAGATATTATTTTTTATTTTTGAATTTAATGAAGAAAGAGAAAAACAACAAAATGACACATGACATAAAAATTTAAAATCAAAACAAATAATGCATGCAAGAACACTTTGAATGTCAAGATGAACACCAAGAACACTTTGAAGATCATGATGAACATCAAGAACATATTTTTGAAAATTTTTAAGAAAAGAAAGACATGCAAGACACCAAACTTAAAAATTTTTAAACTTTAGACACTATGAATTCGAAAATGCATATTAAAAACAAGAACAGACACAAAACAAGAAAATTTAAAGATCAAACAAGGAAAATCATCAAGAACAACTTGAAGATCAATGAAGAACACAATGCATATATTTTCGAAAATTAAAGAAAAATTAAAACATGCAATTGACACCAAACTTAAAATTTGACACTAAACTCAAACAAAAAACACAAATTTTTTTGGTTTTTATGGTTTTATTAAATGTTTTTGTAAATTTTTTCAAAATTATTTTGGAAAAGGAACATAAAGAAATTCAAAAATTTTAATAAGAATTCCAGGATTCCTGTAATGTTAGTCTAAAGTTTTGGTCCAAAAGATTAGACATGGCCAATGGCCAGCCAAGCTTTAGCATAGAATTATAATTGAGAATCCAAAGGCTCATGCAATGTTATTCTAAAGCTTCGGTCCAAAAGAATTAGACATGGCCAAATGGCCAGCCAAGCTTTAGCATAACAAATACAGACATGTCCTTTCTACAATGGAAGGTGGAAACCTCAGTCCAAAAGATTAGACATGGCTTAACAGCCAGCCAGGTTTCAACATATCTCATGAAGCTCTAGAATTCATTCTTAAAAATTCTGAAGAACACATTTTTTTTCGAAAATTAAAAATAAAAATTTTAAACATAAAATAAAATTGCCTAATCTAAGCAACAAGATGAACCGTTAGTTGTCCAAACTCGAACAATCCCCGGCAACGGCGCCAAAAACTTGGTGCATAAAATTGTGATCACACTTTTCACAACTCCGCACAACTAACCAACAAGTGTACTGGGTCGTCCAAGTAATACCTTATGTGAGTAAGGGTCGATCGCACAAAGATTGTCGACTTGAAGCAAGCTATGGTCATCCTGTAAATCTTAGTCAGGCGGATTCAAATGGTTATGAGGTTTTGATAATTAAAAGATAAATAAAACATAAAATAAAATAAGATACTTATGTGATTCATTGGTGGGAATTTCAGATAAGCGTTTGGAGATGATTTGTTACCTCTGAACCTCTGCTTTCCTATTGTCTTCTTCCAATCATGCGTGCTCCCTTCCATGGCAAGCTGTATGATCCTATCGGATGAAAAATACCAGGTACGATCTCTGCACGGCTAATCAACTGTCGGATTTCTCGTCTCGGATGAAAAATACCAGGTACAGCTACCGCACGGCTAATCATCTGTCGGTTATCACTAGTGTCGGAATAGGATCTCTCTATCCTTTTTCACACTGTCACTATGCCCAACATTCGCAAGTTTGAAGCTCATCACAGTCATCCCTTCCCAAATCCTACTCGGAATATCACAGACAAGGTTTAGACTTTCCGAATCTCAGAAATGCTGCTAATTGGTTCTAGCCTATACCACGAAGGTTCTAATCTCACAGACTTGGTCCATGTATTAGAGATCCATGAGAATATACTCCGGCTGTCGTCTAATGACTACGTTGAACATCATGTAGACCGCTTGTGGTTGTCAAGCATGCAGATCTTGGCTAAGCGAGTAACGAAGATAGTGGGTGATTGTCACGGGTCACCCCTTCATTCTAACTTAACTGAATTAAGTATGAGAGTATATCTTGGAGAAGAAGTAAGCGTTAATTGAATAGAAAAACAATAGTACTTGCATTAATTCATGAAGAACAGCAAAGTTCCGCACCTTAATCTATGAGGTGTAGAAACTCCACCTAGAAAATACATAAGAGAAAAAGGTCTAGGCATGGCTGGATGGCCAGCCTTCAAGTGTAAAATTTTGATTAAAAGATAGGTTCCAAAGATACAAATACAATAGTAAAAAGTGCTATTTATACTAAACTAGTTACTAGGGTTTACAGAAAATAAGTAACTAAGTGCAGATAGTGCAGAAATCCACTTCTGGGGCCCACTTGGTGTGTGCTTGGGCTGAGCATTGAAGCTTTCACATGCATAGGCTATTTATGGTGTTAAACGCCAGCTTGGGTGCCAGTTTGGGCATTTAATTCCAGTTCTGGTGCCAGTTCTAAAGTTTTACGCCAGAAAAGGGTCTCTGGTGGGAGTTTGAATGCCAGTTTGGGCCATCAAATCTCGGGCAAAGTATGGACTATTATATATTTCTGGAAAGCCCAAGATGTCTACTTTCCAACGCAATTAAGAGCACGCCAATTGGACATCTGTAGCTCCAGAGAATCTACTTCGATTGCAGGAGGGTCAGAATCCAACAGCATCTGCAGTCTTTTCTCAGCCTCTGAATCAGATTTTTGCTCAGGTCCCTCAATTTCAGCCAGAAAATATCTGAAATCACAGAAAAACACACAAACTCATAGTAAAGTCCAGAAATGTGATTTTTTCATAAAAACTAATAAAAATATAATAAAAAGTAACTAAAACATACTAAAAACTACGTAAAAACAATGCCAAAAAGGGTATAAATTATCCGCTCATCAGTCTCTCACAAGGAGCTCTTTATACTCTGATATAGAGACTCTTTTCTTTTTCTCTTCTTGGCTTCTTTCTTTTTTTTTTTGAGCAGGAATAGGGATAAAGAACCCCTTGTTGACCGTGATCCTGAACCTCACAGAAGCTCTTGAATGAGAAGCTGAAGATACAACAATGGCAGCCTATCCAGAAGCTGGAGGAGACGCAAGAAAGGTCCTTGGATCATATACTACACCCAATTCTGACTTTTATGGGCGCAACATCTACATACCTTCCATTGCTGTAAATAACTTTGAGATGAAGCCTCAACTAGTCACTTTAGTACAACAGAATTACAAGTTTCATGGACTCCCACAGAAAGATCCCAAAAATTCATACCTGATTTTCTGTAAATCTGTGATTCTGTCAAGGCCAATAGAGTGGATCCAGAAGTCTACAAGCTCATGCTCTTTTCCTTTGCTATAAGGGACAGAGCATGGTTATGGCTGGATTCCCAGCCCAAAGAAAGCCAAGATACCTGGGAGAAGGTAGTCAATGGATTCTTGACCAAGTTCTTTCCACCTCAGAAGATGAGCAAGCTTAGGGTGGAAGTTCAAACCTTCAAACATAAAGAGGGTGAATCTCTCTATGAAACTTGGGAAAGATACAAGTAGTTGATTAGGAGGTGTCATCCTGACATGATCTCAGATTGGACCATGTTAGAGATCTTCTATGATGGCCTATCTGAGATGTCCAAGATGTCATTGGACCACTCTGCAGGTGAATTCCTCCACTGGAAGAAGATGCCTGAAGAGGCGCATGAGCTTATTGACATGGTTGCCAACAACCAATATATGTGCACTTCTAAGAGGAACCCTGTGAACAATGGGGTAGCTCAAAAGAGAGGTGTCCTGGAAGTGGACACCTTAGATGCCATCTTGGTTCAGAATAAGCTCATGTCTCAGCAGATCAACATGATTTCTTAGCACTTGAGTGGGGCGTAGAGCTCAGCTGCTTACTGTATAGAGACAACTTATGAGGTGGACACTGGTGATAATGCCTAGACCACAATGGAGGAGGTGAACTACATGGAAAACCCCTCTAGAAACTCTAACAACAATCCCTATTCGAATACTTTCAATCAGGGATGGAGAAACCATCCCAACTTTGGGTAGAGAGATTAGTAGAAGCCTCAACAAGACTTCAATAACAATCTGGGTGGAATGAACCAGAACTGGTTCAACAACAGACCATTCCAACCCTTTCAGCAACAAATAGAGACTCTCACACAGAGCCTCTCTGACCTGGCCACCATTGTCTCTAACCTTTCCAAGACCACACACAGTTTCATGGCAGAAACTAGGTCTTCCATAAGGAATCTGGAGATACAGAGACAGAGACGCTTAAGATGGAAAACAAAACACATTGGGGAGAGCCCCTTGCTGGCGTTGAACGCCAGACAGGGAGGAAAGCTGGGCGTCCAATGCCCATTAAGGAGTGATTACCGGCGTTGAATGCTAGGAAGGGAAGGGAGATGGGCATTCAACGCCCATGGAGGAACATTTGCTGGCGTTGAACGCTAGAATAGGAGCAATCTAGGCATTTAACGCCCCCTATAGAGTAGTCAGGGCATTCATTTTGATCCCTTGTGGGCGTTCCACGCCCAGACCTGGCGCTGAACGCCCAGGCAAGGGTAGGAAACTCGAGTTTTGAAGCTTTCCCAGCTAGTGGGCCCCACCCAATCCCCACCTACCCACCTATCATTCAATCCCTTTCTTCTCTCTCCTACTTTTTCAAACCTTGAAACTCACACCCTACTTTCCCTCTTCCCCATACACAATCACCTTTTCCTCTTCCCAAAACCTATCATAAATCCCATCATTACAATTTCCTACCAACCCTACCCACTTCAAATTCAAACCTTTCCCATCCATCTTTCCCTCCCATATGGACGAACCTTACCCCATCCTAACCCTATAAATACCCCATCATCCCTTCCTTCATACACACACCTACCCACCACTCTCTCCCTCTTACACCCAACATTTCCCACATTATCTTCTTCCCGATTTTCCCCCACTTGGCTGAAGTATTCTTCTCCTTCTCCTTTCTCTTTTCTTCCTTCTTCTACTATATTCCATTTTCTTTTGTTACTTTTGCTCGAGGACAAGCTTTTGCTCGAGAACGAGTAAAGTTCTTAAGTTTGGTGTTGGAAAAGCTCCACTTTTTGCATCTACTCCTTTTCCATGGCACCAAAATCCGGCAAATCTTCAAGGAACAGAAAGGGAAAAGCTCCCGATTCTACCTCTGAACCTTGGGAATCATGGACATTCCTCACCAAGGTTCATCAAGACCACTTCTATGATGTGGTGAGGCATAAAATGGTGATACCCGAGGTCACCTTTAAGCTCAAAGAAGAGGAAAATATCCGGAGATCCAACAAGAAATTTGGAAAAAGGATTGGGAAACTTTGACCAATCCTATTTCTGGAGTTGGAACGCTCATGGTGCAAGAATTTTACACCAAGGCTTGGGTCACCAAAAAGCATGACATGAGTGTGAACCCAAAGCCTAAAAATTGGTGCACCTTAGTGAGAGAGCAACTCTTGGATTTTAGCCCAAAAAATGTAAGATTGGCACTACAATTGCCTCAAATTCTAGGAGACCCACACTCTTACCCTCGAAGGGTCAACTCTAACCAACGTCTAGAGCAAGTGCTTATAGATATCTATATGGAAGGAGCTTAGTGGAGGAGGGACGCACAAGGGAAGCCCTACCAACTGGGTAGGATTGACCTCAAGCCTGTGGTTAGAGGATGGTTAGAGTTTATCCAACGCTCCATCCTCCCCACAAGTAACTGATCTGAGGTTACCATTGAGAGAGCAATAATGATTGACTGCATTATGCTCGAAAATGAGGTGGAAGTACACGAGGTAATACCTCAAGAGGTCTACAAAGTAGCTGACAAAGCCTCCACCCAAGCAAGGCTACCGTTCCTTCACCTCATCTATCGCCTATGCTACTCTGCTGGAATAGGGATAGAAGGAGATACCCTGATTGAGGAGGAGAATCCTATCACCAAGAAGAGGATGGAGCATGCTAGGGAGCCTGCACACGCACCATAGCATGAGCCTGTTCAGCTACCTGCACCTGAGATCCCGAAAATGCCTCAGGGAATATATTCCCTCCCCAGAACTATTGGGACCAACTGAACACATCTCCAGGGGAGCTGAATTCTTCTGTAGATCAGTTGAGGATTGAGCACTAAAATCAAGCTACCATCCTCCATCAAATAAGGGAGGATCAGAGGATCATGAGGGAGGAGCAGCAGAGACAGGGGGCGAGACATGGAAGAGCTAAAACGCTCCATTGGATTCTCCGAAGGAAGCAGCAGCCGCCGTCACTGAGGTAGTTGAGTTCCATTATCCCCTTTACTTATGTTCATTTCATTTTCATTGTACTGTATTCTTCTCTTTGTTTTTTATTCTAATGTATGATTACAAGTAGTATTTTGTTTTTTTTTCTAGTTTTATTTACTTTTCTTTTGTTTTGTTCTGGTTATAAGATATCCTATATATCCATCACTAAGCTTAAAAGAAAAAATTATTTGAAAAAGAAATAGTGAGATACATAAGTTTTGAGTATAATGAGCTGTTTTAATTAATTAGATGTGGTATCCTTGCATTTATTTTCTAAATGTATGAATTAATTGTGCATATTTGATATTGAGGTTAAGTATATTGGCTCTTGAAGAACAGTGAATTTAGAGAAGTATTATTGGCTCTCTGAAAAGTCAAAAATATTAATTATTGAAGCAAGAAAATGCAGCAATAAGAAAAAAAATTAAAAGAAAAATAAAAATAAAAGAAAGCTCAAAAGAAAAAGAAAAGAGCAAGGATCCAAATCTTTGAGCATCAATGGTTAGTAGGGTCAAAAGTGGCCTAAAAAGCTCAAATGAGTTGCTATCCTTAACTAAATGCTTGTGGTGTGAAGGTGTCACGTAAAAAGCTTGAAACTGAATAGTTAAAGTCGTGATCCAAAGCTAAAGAGTACGCTTAAGAACTCTGGGTACCACTGTCTGGGAATTTAAGCAAAGCTAAATTTGAATCCAAAGGGTTTCCTCAGTTAAGTGCCTGTGGCGTTTATGTATCCGGTGGTAATACTTGAAAACAAAACGCTTAGAGTCACGGCTAGGCTCAAAAAGGTGCAAAGCACCAAAAGAAAAAAGTTGTGTTCAAGAATAAAGAAAAGCTAGAAGAAGAGAATCAATAATATCATCCCGATTCTAGTTCCAATGGATGCCAATATTTCTGAGCTTCAAAGGAAAATGAGATGCCAAAACTGTTCAGAAGTAAAGAGCTAATAGTCCCACTCACTATTTGGAACTAAGCTTTATTGAAAACTCTGAGACCTATTGTATTTTTCTCTTCCAATTGTCCTATCTTGTTTTTAGTCGCTTGAGGACAAGCAACAGTTTAAGTTTGGTGTTATGATGCCAAAGCATCTTATACCCTTTTTCTTAGCATTTTTAGTGTGTTTTTAGTTATATTTTATTAAGATTTTTTAAGTTTTAGTATGTTTTAGTGGAAAATTCACCTTTTGGATACCACTTTGAGTTTTTATATTTTTCTTATGATTTCAGGTGATTTTTGGGTGAAATTCGCAAGTTTTGGCAAAGTTTGATTCAGAGGCAAAGAAAAGATAGCAGATGCTGTCAAATCCTAACCTTCGTGCATTTTAATGAAAATATCTTAAGCTACAAAGGTCCAATTGATGCGCTTTTAATTGCGTTAGAAAGATAACTTCCAGAGTTTTCCAGAAATATATAATAGTCTATACTCTTCTTTAGAAAGGATTGCCCAAAATGGGCGTTGAACGCCCAATATACACCCTTTCTGGCGTTCAACGACCAAGAAGGACCAACCCCCAAGTTGAACGCCCAAGATTGGCATTCAACGCCACCAAATGAGCACAAGGAAGCATGGACATCCCCTAGTGGGCGTTCAATGCCCACTCATCCAAGTTGGACGCCAAGCTCAACCCAAACACTCAACCAAAGTGGGCCCATAAGTGGATTTTCGCACTCCTTAGTCTAGTCTATCTCATTTTTGTAATTTCTAATTATTATTAATATCTTTTTAGGTCTAATTATTAGTATAAATAGAAGGAAGATCACCCTTGTTAGGGATCTTCGAACCTATCATACATTTTTCTCTGTTTTTCTGTAAAGTATGAGCAACTAAACCTCCTAAGTTAAGGATAGGAGCTCTGCTCACTCCTATGGATTAATATTATTACTTCTTCTACTTTAATATATATTTGGTAACATTCTTTGATGTATTGTCATTCTTCATCTTTATAAATCGAGGGTGGAGCGAGAGTATAACTCCTTATTCTACATGAGCTCTTGCGAAGCCATAGCCGGATAGTATTGAGCTACAACTTGAGAATACATCACATGTTCCAGTAGAGTATCCGGGCTAATTGGAATATGTGATATGAAATCTTGTTAGTCATAGGTAATTGAGGTTTCTGTGGCGTTAAAGCTAGAATACAGAGCATCATTCTCCGATCCGAAAGATCTGACCTTGTTTGTGGCATTTTGAGTAGGATCATCAGAGATTGAATTGCGTAAGCTTCACCGTCGTTCAGATTGGATGATCAGAGGAGAATAATGACCACTAGCCCCAGCTTTAATCACTTACAACCTTGCCATTGAATGAATCACTCATTGTTAAAGTAGTTAGTAAGAAGTATTAATCCGGAAGAACAAGCATCTCTAAGGCCTTAACTGATTTCCTATCATTGTTTCTACACTAGTTCGGTATTGCTTTCTTTATTGTTCTATTTTATGCGTTTACAAAAACAACTATCTCTTTTATTCGCCGAACTAAGATCTGCAAGATAACCATTGCTTGCTCAATCCAACAATCCTCGTGGGATCGACCCTCACTCACCTGAGGTATTACTTGGACAACCCGATGCACTTGCCGGTTCAGTTGTGCGAGTTCTAATTTTGTGCACCAGTGAGCTCCCTGAAAGGTGATGAAGGCGCGATCGAATTGGGTCATGTCTGTGCATTTAGGGGGAAAGGGGGAAAAATATTCTCTAAGAGCTAGTATTTGGCCCTAGATACATTAGGTATTATTTTTGAAGTGCACCCAAAACATAATAAATATGCTACTCTTTAAAAGCGTTCTGATGGAGGATTAATATCGATTAGGAATTTCACTAAAATTATTTTGTTGCAAGTATACTTTCAAACCAACACTTAAACCTCAATCAAAGTTTAATTTATTTGTCATTAGTACAAACATAATAAAAATAACCGAGGTATTTAAACATCGGATCGTCTCTCAAGGAATTGCAGGAAAGTGTTCATGTTTTTGGTTATGGGTTGTATATTTTTGGGTTTTGGGTTTGATAACAAGAAATGTAAAATTGATAAGAAGGTAAAACTAACAACTAAGATGGGTCTTGGAAAGGACTGAGAGTTAAGGTATCCTATCTTGGATCATTGACCATAACATGGTGATTACAAAGGATTAATTCCACTTTGTTATCCTCTAACAATTGAAGAAAACTCAAGTGGACATAATTGGTCCTAGAACCAATTAACAACCCTAAATTACCAATGGAATTGGACATGAATAATCTCAAGGGACCTAGGTCCTCAATCACAAGCCAAGAATACCAAAATCTACTCTAAAACACTTGGAAGGCAGAAAAGGAAAGCATGGTAAACTGGCAAGAAATGTTAAATCTACAACTACCCAATGCAAGAAAATAACAATAAGAATTCAATTAAACAATAAAGGAACATAAAACATAAATATCATTAAATGAAAATCAAAAGCAACAAAGTGTCATAAACATAACGGCAACAAAATAAAGGAAATGACAAATAAAACTAGAAGAGCAAGGTTGTAAGAACAATAAATTGCAAGAAAAAGTAAATAAAAACAAGAGTTAAACCTAAATCTAAGAGAAATCTAACCTAATTCTAACCTAATTCTAGAGAGAAGAGAGAGCTTCTCCCTCTAGAATTCTAATCTAAAACATGCTGAAAGCTAAACTATGACTACTTGGTTCCTCTCCCTTCAACCCTTGGGTTTAATAGCATCAGAATGAGTTGGATTTGGGCCCGAATGGCTCAGAAATCGCCCCGAACGTTTTGCCTTTAATGAGGTCACGTGCCGCTTGTCACGCGTATGCATCACCTGGAAAATGACCTTCTCACGCGTACGCGTCGGTCACGCGTACGCGTCGCCATGAATCCTCCAAATTCTTATTTCTTCATGAATTCTCCACTTTGCATGCTTTTCTCTTCACTTCTTCCATCCAATCCTTGCCTTATAAGCGTGAAATCACTCAACAAACATACCAAGGCATCGAATGGAATTAAAGTGAATTAAATTTAGTTATTTTATGGCTTAAAAAGCATGTTTTCAATCATTAAGCACGAAATAGGGAGAATTACAAAATAAACTAATTCAATACAAAATAAACTACAAACTGTACCCAAAGATATCAACATAAGGCTATGCTTTATAAGTGATTTTTATTGTATTTAAGACTATTTTTTTAAATGATGCCACAATTGTGTTTCCTATTCTCTTATAAAAGGGTAACACGGAGAAAAGCGTAGCCTATTATGAATAGGCTATGCTTTTCAAATGTAATTTAAAAAAAATATGGCTAAATGGATATTTTTTTTGTAGTGATACTAGAATTATTTTGTACATAAATACTGAATTAAAAACCAAAGTTTTATATATGATGAGTCAAGATCGTGTAACGTAAGTAATTAGGTATGAAATACAATCTTTTCATTTACTAATTTAAACTATTTCAATTGTTTGTACAGGATTCTTGTGTACGTTAAATTAATTATATATTGCTAATTAACTTTCAATCTTGTTTATTAAGCAATTTATAAGCGTAAACATCACCTTTGTATGTGTTATATGATTGGTTATTAGCATGTTAGGGAGTTAACGATCAAGATATTATTATAAGAAGATTAATTTATACTATAGGAAACAGCTAAGATTTTTTCAACAATTATCCTGTCTAGCTAGCTAGATATATGAATATTTTTCTCCTCTTAATAAAGTGATTAAGTGACTAACTGCATTAATTAATAGCAAGCACATCTTTTGCCCAGCAGCGCAACAGCTCCCTTTTTCTTCATATTTCTATTTTATATTTTCTATCATTTGAGGAGAACTCCCGTTAACCGAACAACAAGGATTGTCCATATATGATGTATTACAGCTAATTTAGGATATTATATTCAATTAATAAAAAATACTAAAAATTATCGGTAAACAGATCCGTAAGAACAACTAATTCAAGAGAGAGAATGCAATGTTTGTACCTGACTCAAACAAGCTATATCATCAATCAGAATAGTTAGATTCAATCGTAGCGATTTTTTAATAACTTAATTCAATTCTTCACGCTATTAATTAATTAACACATTGGACTTGGACACTACTTATGTTGACCCTGTTTCATCGTACCACATCTCTCGCTTTAAATGTTATCCATAGATTGATTACATCTTACCAAAACCTTCCTTTAATTTGTTTAATTTTTGACAAGCTGAGAAGAAATCCTAATTCTTCATATGCTTTCTTGGTTTCCAAATTCCAATCATTTTAGCTAAGTCTGATTGGTATAGTGAATAATGAAGTTTAGATAGCGCAACAGCTCCCTTTTTCTTCATATTTCTATTTTATATTTTCTATCATTTGAGGAGAACTCCCGTTAACCGAACAACAAGGATTGTCCATATATGATGTATTACAGCTAATTTAAGATATTATATTCAATTAATAAAAAATACTAAAAATTATCGGTAAACAGATCCGTAAGAACAACTAATTCAAGAGAGAGAATGCAATGTTTGTACCTGACTCAAACAAGCTATATCTTCAATCAGAATAGTTAGATTCAAGCGTAGCGATTTTTTAATAACTTAATTCAATTCTTCACGCTATTAATTAATTAACACATTGGACTTGGACACTACTTATGTTGACCCTGTTTCATCGTACTACATCTCTCGCTTTAAATGTTATCCATAGATTGATTACATCTTACCAAAACCTTCCTTTAATTTGTTTAATTTTTGACAAGCTGAGAAGAAATCCTAGTTCTTCATATGCTTTCTTGGTTTCCAAATTCCAATCATTTTAGCTAAGTCTGATTGGTATAGTGAATAATGAAGTTTAGATATTAGTAGTTGAAAAAATGAATATAGTTAAAATAGTTTTATGAAATAATTTAAAATATTGTTGATATTCTGATAAAATATGGAGTAAAAGTTAAATTGTTTTTGATAAAAAATAATATAATTGAGTAATGAAAATGTAATATGTGAAAACAATTGTTTACATTTTACTAAGTTCAAACATATTTTGAACGTTAAAAATGAAATTAAAATATGGAAAACAAAAAGATTATTTTAAATGAAAGAACTGATATGAAAATTCAAAAATTCTTAGAGATTATTATATCTTTTATTAAATAATAACAGTAATTAATTTGTGTAATTTTGTACATAATTTGACATAAGAATTAATATATCTAACAAATTTAAAATTAAAAGCTAATTTATTAATAACTAAAATTTTTTAAAAATTCAATGGTAAAAAAAAAAAATAAAAAATGCTATTTGTACGCCAAGTGGATACGTTGATGCAGAAATTGCCTAAGAATACATGACGCGCCAAAACAAAACCACGATGCATCCAACCCAATTCTTCCATTGCGCCACTGCTCTTCACTCCTCAATTTCTTCTCTTCTCCGTGCAGCGCTTCACTCTCCTCTTAGCGTCGTTGAGTCTCTTCATTCTCCTCATTGCGGTTTACTTTGCTCAATGCGTAGGAGGCACTGCTCCTCACTCCTCAATTTCTTCTCTTTTCTGCGCAACACTTCACTCTCCTCTTCTCAATATACTTGAGTCTGTTCATTCTCCTCATCGTTGTTTACTTTACTCAACGTGCAGGAGCCACTGCTCCTCACTCCTCAATTTCTTCTCTTTTCCATACAGCGCTTCACTCTCCTCTTCTCAGTGTTAAGGAGTTTGATTCTATTTTTATTGGCCAAACTAGAAAAGTTGCTGCTTATTGAAGTAAAATCAATAATTCAAATTCAAAATTTAATGGAATCCACAAGTTTAAATGATAAAGTTTATGCTTTATTTAGTTCATATATTATTAGTTTATGATTCCTGATTTAATTTTAGCCTCTCTTCATAGCCTTGTTATTCATGATCTGTTGTTTTAACATTTTTCTATTATTTATGCAGGACATAGCATCTGGTTCATATAGTACCATAGTTTGGAAGAACAAGAGTTTTATTTCTTTTATAATAAATCTGTTTCATGTTGTAATGCAGCTTTTACATTTTGCCCTTTTTAATTTTGATTTTACATGTGGCTAATGCTTTTGCACCCAACATTCCTTCCTTTTGAAATTACTGTTTTTGTTATTTGAGATTTTGAATTATTATTGGTTTATTCCTGAACAAGTTATTCATTTGTTTAATCTTGCTTGTCTAAAACAATATTGGCTTCGTTCATGTCACACCACATCATAACATGGTATAAAAGCTTGTAATAGCCCAATTAAATAAAAAAAAATTCAAGTTCAAATAAACTTTGAGGATAAACACACGAGCGTAGAACTGCTCATATGCTGTCGCACTAATCAAAGTCAAATATCCAAATCAAGGTTTAATCTTATGGTATAATCATATTATAATCAAATATCACTAAAAAAAATGCTGAATACCGTCAGATTTATTAGCAGAATAACGAAAATAAGCCGCCAATAATAATATATTTACCGGCGAATTTTCTGTTGGAACGAATTCAATGGTATAACCCTTATCGATAACCAATTACTATCGGATTCTGCAACGGATTCTTTACCTAAAAACTATTTAATTATCAACAAAAAATATCTGTTGATAATGTTGGCGGTCCACTATTTCCTTTTCCGCCTAATTATCGTCGGATTTATCCCACAGTAAATTTAATTTTGAAAAAAAAATTTAAACACAATTATTGAACAAACTATTTTTTTAAATTTTTATTTAAATTTTTTTTTGCATAATTAGTAGTCAAATTCTAAATAATAGGAACCAAATATAGTAAATTAAGTTCCAAGTGTACAAATAAAATGATAAGTCAAATAAATAAAATATAGCAAAATAGTCTAGAACCAAACTCTAATCACTAAAGATACTGATAGTCGTCATCATCGTCATCCCTCAGCTGGTGCTGTTGAGGCAGCGGACTAGCGGTGATTGTAAAACCCGGTAAATTAATAAATATTTGACTAATAAATTAATTATGAGCCAAAGAAACTAGTAAATTAAATTTTATAATTTGAATAAGTAAAAATATTTAAAATACAAATTAAAATACTAATTTTAAAGATTTTGACCTAAAGTTGCGCTCACAGACTGAATCGATTGAACTGGGCCCATGTTGGGTCCAAGCCCGTAACATATAGCTACTAAAGGCTCAGCTTTATCCTTATTTCCCACTCAAACAAACCAAAGTGAGCAATTGAGATTGAAGAGGAAGAACAACCTAGGTTTCATTCATCTTCTTCCTTTGATCATATCTTGTGATATGGAGCTTCGATTGCCGCAATATTTGTGGCCATGCGTTCACCTCGTTGAGCTCTTCAATTCTATCCAAACAAAGTGGTAAGGATCTTTGAATTTCTTGTCCAGTTATTTTCTCTATACATTTTTGCATTTTGAGTATAGTTATTGAGAAAAATTTGTTATTTTAGTTATTTAGGTGTTATCTAGCATTAGATTATTGTTAGGTTTTTTCCCTAATCATCGGTGGATAAGGTAAAAGATCAGCAAACCCTTGTGAATTGTTGAATTAGTAAATCCTAGTGTTTAATTTTGGTACATTGTATGAAACTATATGAGATTTATGTTGAATTGGAGTTGAATTGGTGAATTGGAGTGGTTGGAATAAAGCTTTGATGGCTGAAACTCGATGGGTTAATTTGGAGACTTAGAGGCTTGTGAAGAAAAGGTTCTTGATTGTATTTTAAGCTTGGGAGAAATCGGCCAAAGTATGATTTTGGTTTCTTGTGGTTAATATATAATGTGTAAAAATTTAGGCTAGTTGCTATAAGATAGGCTTGAATGCTTGGAATAATGGGATTTGGTGGATCAAATGTGTATATATGTGATGTATGATGAGTATGATGATGAGTTGATATAATGAAAATTTGATGACTTAGGTGTTTGGGTGATTGATAAGTAGAGGACTAATATTTGGTGATGTATGTGAATGCTTGGGATTGATTTTCATTGTGAGTGGTTTGGTTTGTATTGAGAATTTTGGAAAACAAAAGGAATTGTAACTTTTGATAAAAACCTATTTTTAACTAACTTCAACAGACCATAAATTAGCTTACTGATCCCCAAATCTTGTAAAATATGTCTTGAATTAGAATTGGGTCTGTGAAGTTTATAACATTCGAAGAACGGACTAAAAATAATTTCTAACGAAAAAGTTATGCACATTTGAAGTTTGGTGTAAAAAACGAAATTTTGGGAACATAACAACTTTTTGGCAAAACTGACATGCTTGCGTACTCGACAGTATCACACGACGTGAGTATTGGGCTCTGCCCAAATGTCTCGCATACGCGGTACTGTAAAATCTGTAATCTCACATACGCAGCAGTGCCACGCGATGTAGGGAGTGCTCTCTGCCTCATGAGCTCGCATACACATACATGGTCCCGCGTACGAGGCATTGCAATTTTCAAATTCTTGCATACACGGGTGGCATGCATACCCAAAACCACCCTATTTTGCCAAATTAGTATTTTTTGAGTTTTCAACTATTCCTCTAACTTTCCAAACCTCCGTGACTACTGTTTAAGCTCCCCTAGCTAGTGTTTAGGCTTTGGGACAAGCAAGAGTGTACTAGGTAAAATAAAAGAGATATTTTCTGTTATAAATCTAGAGCCGGTAACTTAGGATTGTAGGGTACTGTGGGTGCATTAACTAGAGTGCTTTGGAGAGTGTACTCAGTGATTAAAGAGAACATATCGGAGTATAGTGGAGTTAAGTTTGAAGAAATATATTTTGATTATGAAACTGATTTGGGCATGATGTTTCATCTTGAGAACTCTTTCTCGAAAGGGCGACCCCATTAAGATGGTGGAAGGTGAGGATCCCCTTCTTTGTTCCACCTGGTGTTGTAAAATTGCATCTAGAAAGATGGTGAGAGGTTATGATCCCTTCCTTTGGTCCTCCTGGATATATGAGAACTTACCTCCAGGTTGATTGTTGAGGCTCCCCGGGGAGATACAAGGGTGTGGTATGCCCCACTTGCTCCGGGTTAAAAAGATTTGAGCTTCCTTGGTAGATGAAAGGGTGTGGTTCACCTCACTTGCTCCAGGTTGGTAATTATAATTTATCTACATCTCCCAGGGTAAATGTAGTGGAATTAGATTGAATTGATGTTGTTTGGAGCTTGAATTTGGCATTGGAGTACTTGGATTTGAGCATTAGTGGCCAGAGCTTGTTGGAATTGGTTGTAGGCTTGGAAGCTTTTGAGGAAAGGGTTTTGTGGTGTTTTATGTTTGGAGGAAATCGGGCAAGATATGGTTTCGATTTTTGCTAAATAATATGTAATGTTTTGTGAAACTTAGGTTAGTTACCTTAAGATAGGATTGAATGATTGAGTGTATGATATGTGATTATTTGTATATGAATTTTGATGTTTGATGATGAAGTTAATAATTATTAGAGTTCTGAAATATTGGATGGAGATTGAATGTAGAATGAGTTTGTATGATAGAACTTATGGCGATGTTGTGAAATGAATGAAAATTAATGAATTGTGATCGTGATTGGTGGTATTGTGGATTTATGAGTACGAATTTGTTGAAGGAGTTAAGAAAATGAAAATTTGAATAAATTAGGCATTGGAATGATTGGAAAGTAATTGAAGAATGATTTCTAATGTGTAGTGGTGTGTTTAGTATTGATTTTTGGGTGTTTTGGTATTGAAATGGGCTATGGTTGATTTGGTTTGGGGTGAGAATTTTGAAAACTAGAACTTTGCAAATTTTGGTAAAAACCTGTTTTGACGAACTTTAACGGGCCATAACTTGGTTTCCAAACCCTCAAATTTTATAAAACTTATCTTAAATGAAAGTTGGATCCGTGTAATTTATGATGTTCGAAGAGTGGACGGATTTTCAACGAAAAAGTTATGCACGTTTGAAGTTTTGTGTAAAAACTGAATTTTTTTCATCATAGCAACTTTATGAAAAAAATTGCATTCATGCGTACGCGGAAGGCATGCGTACATGATTATTTGGTTCGACCAAGTTCTTTTGCATACGCAAATGTGTCATACGTACGTGAAAATGCCCTTTTGACATTCATGCATACGCACCAGATGGCGTGCGTACGCGGGCAACCGTTTCTGCCCCATAAGCTCGTGTACGTGGAGGTAGCTTATGTACATGACAATGCCGTTTTCAACATCATCCGTACACAGAAATGAGCATGCGTACGCATGACCCCTTCTTTTGCTGAAATTGTAATTTTTAAGTTTTCAAGTATTCCTCTAGCTTTCTAAATCTCTGTGATCCTTATTCAAGATTCTCTAGCTAGTGTTTAGGCTTTGGGACAAGCAAGAGTGTACTAGGTAAAATAAAAGAGATATTTTCTGTTATAAATCTAGAGCCGGTAACTTAGGATTGTAGGGTACTGTGGGTGCATTAACTAGAGTGCTTTGGAGAGTGTACTCAGTGATTAAAGAGAACATATCGGAGTATAGTGGAGTTAAGTTTGAAGAAATATATTTTGATTATGAAACTGATTTGGGCATGATGTTTCATCTTGAGAACTCTTTCTCGAAAGGGCGACCCCATTAAGATGGTGGAAGGTGAGGATCCCCTTCTTTGTTCCACCTGGTGTTGTAAAATTGCATCTAGAAAGATGGTGAGAGGTTAGGATCCCTTCCTTTGGTCCTCCTGGATATATGAGAACTTACCTCCAGGTTGATTGTTGAGGCTCCCCGGGGAGATGCAAGGGTGTGGTATGCCCCACTTGCTCCGGGTTAAAAAGATTTGAGCTTCCTTGGTAGATGAAAGGGTGTGGTTCACCTCACTTGCTCCAGGTTGGTAATTATAATTTATCTACATCTCCCAGGGTAAATGTAGTGGCTCGCCCCCACTTGCTCTAGGTTGAGATTTGAGATTCCCTTGACCCTGCATCGTAAGTGTGGCCAGACACTTATACCTTTCTGGATGATTTTCCCCAATAAGATGATAAATGAATATATGCATAGACTCTTGGGATGCGCGCACGCAGGGACTGTACAGGGTTTGCTATCGGACATGTCGGGTTTGGCTGTATAACCGACTGATAAGACTCATTGGCCATAGGGCAGACATGCATCATGTGCATTTGTATGATTTGTTTGAGTATGCATATTGTATTTTGGCTTGCTTATTTTATAATCTATATTTATATGGTACATGACTTAAATGTTGTATTTGTTTCCTTAATTGTACATTGTAACACCCTATCACACAGAGCTTTATGCTTAAGTTCATAAGTCAGAGGTGGTAAGGTATTACGACCTCTAAAAATAAAACACGTACATAGACATATATGAAAAAAAGTTTATCTAGGAGCCTTGAAGAAAGAGTTGAACAAAACAGAACTTGAAAGTTGCAACACACCCGAACGATTAAAAATAGAACGCGTGATTAGTGAAACAAAAGAAAACACAATACTTATAAGATAAGAGTTTTAAAAGGGGTACATATTAACAAGTTTTAGACTCGACCTACGAAGCAAAGGTCAGCCAGAGTATATATATACATATATACAACCCAAAATAATCCATAATATAAATATAGATCCTGGTTAACCAAAGTCGACCTCTAAGGGGGACAAAATACATGTTCTATACAAAAGTGGAGAATACTACATATCTATACCAATATATAATGCGAATACTTGGAGTTTAGTGTCCAATTTTCCTTCCTATTTTAACCCTGCCAAGTGCCAACATAATCCAAAACTAACTTTGTAGTTATGCATTTCACTACTAGTTATAAAAAAATTCATGTGCAACTTCTTCCTCAATCCTCCACTTAAATAATCTATTTTTTTTTCATTTCTCTAATTTTCTTTAGTTATCCTACTCAACTCTAATATTTTCACCTTTTGAATAACTCTTCAGACAACTTCTTAAAATAGAATATGACTATGACAAATGTTGGTTTTCGAACTATGTATGAAAAGAAGAAAATAATAATTTATGATGGAAGAAAGTGTTCGATCATCATCATCAGTAGTGATAAGTAATTTTTGGTAAATTTTATTATATTTTGAGATATTCATTTAAATTATATTTTGTTTAATTTTATCTTAGTTTTAGTTTGTACCGTTTTGTTCTGAGTACATTGTACTCTGGTCAGCTTCACTTTAATTATTTTATTAGAGTTTTTATTGTAGTTTCTTAAAAAAATTTATCATTTTTGTATTTCTTTTGATATTTTTCTTCTCCTTTCTTTAAAACTCTCAATTGAATTGCCTGCATCCTTCTCCTTTGTCTTTCTCCATTGCGTTTACAAATTTTCTTTTTCTTTTTTCAATTTACTCACTAGATCTATATTTTTAGTCATTTTTTTTTAATTTGTTCCCAATTTTTCACGTAAACAAATAGCGTTATGTCTTTTTCTCTCGTTAATTTGATTTAACAAGAAAGCAGTTTCTTTACATTTCATATGTACATTTTATTTATTTTTTTGACATGTCTGTATTTAACTATCTGTCAATCATGGTATAAAAAAATTTCATAAATATTTTTTTAACACTTTTTCTTTTAAATTGCTTTGCATGGGTTAATTTTTTTTAATTTTCTAAAGTACTTGATTATGTAGAATATTGTATTTGAAATTTGAGTACATAAATATTTTTAAATTAAACTAAAATAAATAAATTATATTACAAAAAAGTTTATTAATTTTGTCTTTTACAATATTATTTGTTTGGTATATTGACTAAGTTATTTAATTGGTATATAAAGCATGCAAGAAAATCACACCTATCAAGTGTTTCTTAAAATATTAGTATGCTGATTTTCTAAATGATTAATTATTTAGAGTACTGCATTTGTCATATAAAGGACAAAAAAAACATGCACATACCAATGATAGAATGAACAAATTTTATATAATATTAAAATGTGACAAGATAAAAACTTTGTTAATTAATTTTGATTTTTTAAATAATTTGACAATCTAA
>NC_029794.2:77297546-77298971 GCF_000816755.2 Arachis ipaensis | reverse complement strand
TTTAATTTATTAGTCTTTTATATATTTTTTATTTTTTGAATTATTTTATTTTATTAGGTATTCTAATTTATTTTATTGTATTTTTTTCTTTTTACTTTGAAAACTTTTTAAAGTTTAAAGAACTCCTATTCAAACGATTCAAACCATATGGTTGAAAAGTGGTTTAAGAGAATAGATTTGAATTTGGGTAATTTAACATTTTTGAATGAATAACTACTAGAAAAAAAAATTATTGCATAAATAACAGAAATAAGTTGATAATATATAAGCTAATTTAGAAAATAAAAAAAAGTAAAAAAGTAATAAAAATTAACTTTAATTTTTAGGATAAATAGAAAGATGTGAGATCTAATGCATTAGATAATTTAAATGATACTTATTATATAAGAAGTTAATTAAAAATATTTTTACCTATAAAACATTTCATAACAAATTTGAGTTTGGAGAGAGAAAGAGTGAAAGAGAGAGAAAGAGAGATGAAATTTTCTAACTAATTACAAAATTTTTCTATTTTTCTTTATGTAGAGTTTCACTTTAAGTAACTATTTTTTAGCGATAATATTCAAATGATAAATTCGTCTCACCTTTATAATACGATGACATTATTTTAAAATATGCAAAACGAAATAATAAAGTACAGTTTAATTAATGTGCACAATAAGATAAACATGATACTTATATAACAGTAGTCAAATGCGGATAACCTTGTCCAAGATACTATATTAAACAGCGACTTCAATTTGTAATTATTACATAAAAAACTTACAAACATGTATTTCTATTTTTTTTATTATTTAGTTAAAAATAATATATTTTGATATTATTTTTTAGAATTATTGACATTAAATTTTGATAATAAAGGAAAAATTTTGAATGTTTTTTGTCTTAAATTTGTTCTTAATCGAATAAAATAAGACAACTAACACGCACATCAAGAAAAAAAATTATAATTTTTATACATTTTGATATTCAAAAGACACAAAAACAATTTTTTTAACAAAACTTCAACAAGTCAATAAAGTTAACAGAATAGTTTGTTATAAAGCAAAGTGTTAGACAAAATTAAAAATTGTGATAATGGTACTTGATGATAATTAATAAACATAGGGTGAGGAGAAGATGGAAGGAAAAAAAGGGCAAAAAATGAGAACCATACAATATCATAGTGGCGTTGAGACAATAATAAAAATATAAATTAATAATTTAAAAAAATAATAAAATTAAAGATAATTTTAAAAAATAATAAATATTTATTATTAATTAAAATTATGCATAAAAATAAAGAATACTTTAAATATAATTTTTTTATTTCTGATTCAAATTAAATACTGTTAAAAATAAATAAATAAATTTAATAATATTTATAAATATTTAATTTATAAATAATATTTTTAAATTTTTATTTTGATTTTTTTTACATGTAAT
>NC_029794.2:77268937-77287302 GCF_000816755.2 Arachis ipaensis | reverse complement strand
TCTTAAATCTTAAAAATAATAGAAAAGCGATTGAATAGGCACGATAGTGTCTGTTGAGCCACTAGTATATATAAAGCATAACATCCCAAAGTAGATCTTCGCTTCTATGGAGCCTCTAACACGCTCAACGAGGTGACCTGTATCTGAAATAAAATTTTAAAAATAAAATATAAAAAATTAATTTCTTAAAAATAATAGAAAAGCGATTGAATAGGCACGATAGTGTCTGTTGAGCCACTAGTATATATAAAGCATAACATCCCAAAGTAGATCTTCGCTTCTATGGAGCCTCTAACACGCTCAACGAGGTGACTCATATCCTGTATCTGAAAAACAACAGAATATGTATGGAATGAGAACTGAGGATTTTTAGTTTGGTAAAGGTGCCCAATATAGATAATAAATAATGTCCCGAAAAGCCAAAGGCAATACAAAACTCCAACAACCCAAATTCATATCCTAAAGTTTTCACTAAACCAGAAATAGGGTAACTATATCTAAAGAATATAATCTAACTCTTCACTTCTCGTTCTCTGCAAAGCTCCAATTCACCATGTGGAACAACCTTCAGTGCCTCCTCCACCCACCAGAGGGATCTCTCAGAAACAAACACAAGCAAGACAGACAAGGAAAACACAGATATGGATAGCAGATACAACAAATAGATTAAGTTATAGCTACTTATAGTTAAGTAATTAGGCAAATCACTACAAATACATACTCAAACAAAACATACAAGTGCATATGATGAATGTCTGCCCTATGACCGATGAGTCTCATCTATCGGTTATATAGCCAAACCCAACATATCCGGTAGTGAACCCTAGATAGGAATACCACAACACGGAGCAAGTGGGACAAAAACTGCAACCCTTGCATCTTATCCTCATAACCCACAGTAAGGGAAACAACCTCACCCTTGTGTTTTACCCAAGCAGTGTTACATTTCTTGACCCAGAGCAAATGTTACAAAACTCAAGCCTTGTATCTTACCCGGTGTCTCGAACCATTACCCGGAGCAAGTGGACAATGCCACTGCATCTTACCCGATATCTCAACTTATAACCAGTGCAAGTGGATAATGCCATTGCATCTTACCCAGTGGTATATCTTAATCAAATTCAATTTCATTATCAAGTTCATCCTCAATATTTCTCCACTTCATTCAGTCTTAATAATCTTTAATCATTATCTTTTTCTCAATTTTCATAATCATGCTCATCATACCTCAGTTCATCATGAATCATTATCATTCTTCTTATTATAGATAATACATCTCTCCTCAATATCAAACTAACTCCCTCAATACGTTTGCTCTCATTTCGAAGTGTAAAAACTTGCTATTAGACCTTAAATAGGAGTTAGATACATTTGGAAAGCTAGAGGAATAGTTAAAAATTAAAAATATTAAGTTTCAACAAAATAGGAGTCATGCGTACACGAGAATTCACAAAAAGACAGCATTGCATACGCATGCACTGTCCGCGTAAGCGAGTATTTTGAGCAGAGTATGGGTTCCGCGTATGCATGCATGTTTTTGTGTACGTGTGAGTGTAAAAGTGACAAAGTCACGTACACAGCCATGTTCTGCGTACACGAGTGTGTGGCAGAGCTTAAAACTGACGTCGCGTTATGCTATTGCGTACGCATCCCTATCAGATTTGCCAAAAATTAATTTTTCTTCTAATGTTATAAATTTCTCGGACCCAATTTTTATTCTAAATATGTTTTACAAGATTTGGAGATCTGGAAGCCAAGTTATGGCCAGGGGAAGTTGGGTAAAAATTTAGTTTTTACCAAAGATTCAAATCTTCTAGTTTTCCAAAATTCTCAATCCAAAACCAGCCAAACCATAACCAATTCAACACCAATTATTCCTACACAATATCGCATACTCATTATCCAATTCGCAGTCACTTCAACACCTAAATTCATTAATTCATTTAAACAATTTTCATACATATTTCTACCAAATTCACCATTCATCATCAACACCACATTTATACAATTTTAATCCACCAAATCCAACAATTCAGAGCATTCAAGCCTATCTTATGGCAACTAGCCTAAGTTTTAACGCAACATTATATATTAACTATGAAACTAAAATCATACCTTGGCCGATTTCTTTCCAAGCTCAAACACCTCAAAAACCTTTTGTACTCAAGCTCCCAAGCCTCCAAACCAACTTAATTAAGCTTCAGCCATCCAATTCAAGCACTCTACTTCATCAATTTGACATCAATTCACATAAATTCAACCTAAATCCATAAAATTTCATTCAAAACCACAATTCCATAATTAAACTTCACAAAATTGAAGAATTCAAAGCAGATAAGAGTTCACCTTTACCCCCTGAGTAATTGGATGAAACACAACTATACCTTGTACTAGAGTACCCCTAAACCATCAAAAGCGCAAAATTCTCAATACCCATGAACCACATTCACGAAATTGAAGGGAGGTAAGGGATGGGTGATAAATTTTGAGTTTCTTACCACTTTGTTAGGATGGATTTGAAGAGATCGACGAGGCAATCACGTGACCACAAACGGTGCGGTGATCGAAGCTCCGAATTGAAAGTTATGAAAGATTAAAATTGAAGGTGAAAAGGGTTTAGTGTTCCCTTCCACAATATCTCTTCTCATTGTGTTGTGATGAAATGAAGGGAAGAAGGCTGAGTTTCCCATATATATAGATGTTGGACCTTGGGCCCAATATGGGTCTGGTTCAACCGATTCAGCTCGTTGGCCCAGTTTAGGCAAAAATATTTTAAACTAGTATTTTAATTTGTATTTGAAATATTTTTAATTCTTCAAATTATAAAATTTAATTTCCTAATCCCTTGGCTTATAATTAATTCATTAGTTAATTATTTATTTATTTTTAGAATTTTACATCGTAACCCATAGTTAGAAATTTTTCTCCCAAAATTTCGATTGCTATACGAAAAGTAAGCGAAAGCAGCTCCTCTTTACTTCCACTTTCCGCTCCTTGATTATTCGTCAATCCATTAAATAATCTTATATCCGAAACTCCTCTCCCACATGATAACAGCCTTAAGGCCACCAAGGTCACCACAATTCCACTATACCGCTCTGATTACAAACCTCTAAGAACTTACTCATTCATTAATGTCAACTAAATAACTCCCTGTTTTTGACTAGTCCTAATGGCAACACTTTATATAGCACAAACAAGTTCAGTCCTAAGTTTGACACCGTCATCCATAATCCTTCATTACCGTCAAAGCTATGATTAAATACGATGTCTCAATATCATACCATTCAATTAGAATTCAGTTACCAGTTTCACACTTACATCCACCTTGTTGCGACTGACCGACAACCTGAGTCTCCCTACGTGGAAAGCTCCAAGACATATACCCCGAAAAACCGCACCCATAACATACGCCAGATCCAAAATGGCACAACATATTCGGATGGTAGCTTTTATATCTCTGATAGCTCAGGTCATTTGAAGCAACCCTTGTCTGTTTTTTTCTACCATTTTCCTGGTGATCATCATTCTTTCTAGAATTACTCCGACCCTGGAGAAATTGTTGAGCGTATCCTCTTCTTTTGAATTCTTGGCCCCTTGGTACAAAATTCTTGTTGTGCGCCTTTCGGTATAACTCCCGACGGTCATTCCCTACCACAGTAGCCCTCCTTGAACATTTCTCCGCAACCCTACTCTTGTTCACCATATCGGATAAAACTCAGACCTCCATAGGCCCCACAGTACTCAAAATATCACTCCATAACCACCCTCGTACTTAATGCATTTCCACTCCTTGTAGTTCTCCAGAGCACCCTGACAGACCTTGAAAAACTGACAGAGCTCCTCAAACTTGCTTGTGTACTCTGCCACCATCTTTGAGCCCTACTTCAACTGCAATAGTTCTAACTCCTTCGCAGCCCTAACTTAGTTGGGAAAGTATTTCCTATAGAATTAGACTCGAAAGGCTTCCCAAGTTATCAGAACATTGCCTTGCTATAGTAGACGGCGATCTCCCTGCCATA
This sequence comes from Arachis ipaensis, assembly GCF_000816755.2. Classification (NCBI taxonomy): domain Eukaryota; kingdom Viridiplantae; phylum Streptophyta; class Magnoliopsida; order Fabales; family Fabaceae; genus Arachis; species Arachis ipaensis. The sequence goes on along the minus strand of NC_029794.2, from coordinate 77,283,280 downwards.
AGAACTGAGCTTCTCCCACTAGCTGATATGTGGCAAACTCAACATACTGGTCTTTAGGCACGTGTTGAGTTTGTAAAGCCCTTTCCATCGCCTGAAGCCAATTGTTTGCTTTTTTCAGGGTTCGTGGTTCCTTGGAAAACAGGTAGATTCACCTTCAAAAATGTTGCTAAGGTCATTGGTCCATTGCTGGCATTCCCATTACTAGCTTGTTGGCCTAGTACCTTAGCCGTGGCCTGCATAGAAGTAGCCATATTCTCTAATGCACCATGAAGTCATCAGGTTATTGCCGGTCGATTCTGGTTTCGTATTCTCTCTGACCTCTCCTTCGACCACGCCCGTGTAACGACCCAATTTTCAATATATCTAGATCATAGCGGAAACTGAGCGCTACCAATTTGTCTTCCTAATTATTATCTATTATTTATCATATGAGCATGATTCGTTGTTAAAAGCGTAGTTAATTTGCGAGGTGTATTTTTTTTTTGAAAACATTTGGATTAATAGGTGGAATCACTCATAATCAATTCACAAGAAATAACAGATAAAACAGTTATAAACAACCACACATAAATACATCACGAGTAGCTAGCAACATTCAGTTATCCAGCCTTTATTAGAGTATAGACCTTTAGTTAGAACACCCCTAGATATAGCTAGATAATAACTATATACATATACATAAATACAACATCCCAGGTCCTGACCTGTTCAAGAGGTCTCTATGCTGGCACCTAGGCTAGCCTAGATTCTATACTCACCTAGTCCCTCTAAACTACTAAAGCGAGGGAAAGTACGTTCTAAGACTTCACAACTCAAGTCAGGTGGAATGTCATCAAAAGATAGAACATCATTTGCTACTCCTCTGCACGATCAGACTTTTCCACAGGACATCTCTCTAGTACCTCATGAAGTAGCCACACAATAGGAATCTCGTACACAGGATTTAGGTTAAAGTGCGCATACGAACGGGGTGCAGACGTTGGCTGGTCTCACAGTATATACATATAAACAGAGAACAATATTCACCCTAGACTCAGAAGACTATCTAGAGCAGAATCCTCTTCTTGTGAACAGTCATCAGCAAACTATGGTAAGGTACTCTTACTTCCATCTGAAGGGGGAAGGGAGAGAGAAGGGGTAAGAACTGGGGAGTTCTTAGTAGGGCCGGGGTTATTAGTTACGTTCATTTATTTGGGGTCGATTAGTAGACGAATAACATAATATAGCAAAGTAGTAAACAGAAGATAAAGATAGAAAGAGAAAGTAGAGACAACAGAAAGCAGAACACAAACAAAATAATAGAAGAAAATAAAACACAGAAATAGCATACAAGCAGACAAACATAAAGAATTAGATCACACACAGAAAGGAATGCAACAGAGAATGATGCGCAGACAAGAATGATGCATGTCTAGCCCTAGCAGAGCCATGAGCTCATGTGTCGGTTGGCTGCCCGCAATCCTGACATTTATCCGGTCACGGGTAATCCCGGTTTCCCGGATACGATTTTCCATTCCTAAATAAATGCGCATATAATAATAGCTGCTCATTTGAGACAGCCTCTGCTAACTACAGGAAAATGTATATATATTCTACTCTGCTCTGCTCTGGGGAAGTGGAAAATAGCTGTAGGTAAAATACCACATCTTTTTGCTTTTGCTACGAACCCCCTGATTCTGAATTTCTTTTTTCACATATATGACATGCTAGAAGTAGTAATCCTTGGTATATTACCCAATTGGGTTTGTCTAAACAGAGCCTGGATGCTTCATTTTATTTATTGGTCCAGTCAAGACAACCATAAATAATTCAAAATTGAGAATACTAATTTGGATACCCCCTAAAAAACTAAAAGATCGATCTAATTGAACTTCATTACACTTCACGCTCCAGATTTTTGACGATTCAATCAATATTTTTCGGGGTGAAAGAGAGGATACCTCAATCGGTGGAGAAAACGGGGAAATCCCATATAACCCATATATATCTGACAAGTCGCACTATATGTCAACCCAAGATGCATCTTCCTCTCCAGGACTTCGAAAGGGAACTTTTGGAACACCAATAGGCATAAAATGGAAAACAAAAATGAAGTAATATATGTAACTTTGATGTGGAAACGTAAAGGTTTATTGTAGGAATTCCATTCAAATATTCCATTCAAAATATTTTTTCTTCTTATAAAATACATTAAATGTTTGTTGTCTACATCAGTCCATCCAATAAAACTGAAAATTTAGAATAATATTCTATATATCTATTATATAAATAGATTAGGCTATAGTAATAGTCAATCCAAAAATTCCTATCCCGAGCACACGCAATGGAGCCGTAGGCAGTCAATCAATAAACGTCGACTATAACCCCTAGCCTTCCAAGCTAGCGATGCGGGTTCATTTTGCAAGTTCGTTATTACGTGTAGTTCCTACAAAGGATCGGACTAATGATGTATAATTAAGCAACTAATATATATTGAATATGTTGCATCAAGCAACTAATATATATATATATATATAAATATAGCTCTGGGTTGTATCAAGCAACTAATATATATATATAAATATCTCTTTATTATATTACTCTTCTCTTTATATCTCTTTACTCTGTTCTGGTTTCTCTTTTCTCTATATCTCTTTATTCTGTTTTAATTATTCTGTTCTCTGTATCTCTTTTTTCTTCTCTGATTACTCTTTTCATCTGTATCTATATTACTCTTTTTCTCTTTATCTCTTTACTTTACTCTGGTTACTCTATTTTCTGTGTTTCTCTACTCTGCTCTGATTTCTCTGCTTAACGTATGCATTTAAAGCTTATGTAAATTTCGGTATGAATAGTTAGCCTGTCCCAAGTATAGGTTCATTAAGTCTATACTGAAACAGTTTAACTTTTCATATTATACCTAACCCTAGTCGCAACTCAAGTACTAACTAAGTTGCCCTAGTTCGTTCACTAGTCTCTGTCTGTTTTTCTGTCGTTAAAATTTTACAGACTTTTTCTTTGGTTTTTATCTTTTCTTTAACTTTTTATCTTTTATTTATCTTTGCCTTACTAACATGTTATTACCACTCCCTAAGTGTTTTATGAAGGTAATTATGAGATTCGGCACTTAAAGTTGTCTTTCTAAAGCTTTTACAGAAAACTGCCTTTTTCGTATTATTTTATTATTTTCATTAAAATATTATTTTTAATTAAATATTAATATTTAATATTTTATTATTATTTATTATTTTATTATTAAATTTTCTAAAATTACCTTGCCTTTACCTTTTAACCTTTAAAATTAACTTTTTACCCCGGTAACTTTTAATATTTCTACTTTAACCACCCTAACTTTCAGAAATTATAAAATAACCCCTCAAACACCAAAATATTTACTTCCTTGCCCTTTCTAAGATCTAAAAGGTGTTCTTCAATTTTCTTCACCACACTCAAAGTGTTCTTCATGTTCTTCGTATATTCTTCAAATTCTTTCTCTGTTTTTAACCGTTTTTCAGTCTTTTCAGCAACCGATTTTTGCCAAAATTCAAAATAAATTTCCAGCCACTAAAACTCCATCTTTTTTATATGATTTTAACACAAATTGAACCCCAATTTAGGGCCTAGGGTTTCGTTTTCCAGCAGCCACAAGAACACACATTCATAGCTTGAATTTCATTAAATTTCATCAAAATTTCACCAAATTTTCACCAAGAATCAATCATATATGCAACCAATTTTTAGCACAGCCAAATCATACAACATTCACACAACTCAATCACAAATTTTCAAGATTAATTTCGTGACACCCTACCTTGATTTGCTACTCCAAATCCGGTTACTCTTTGAAGTGTTCTTAAAGCACTTTTTCCTCCTAAAACACATCAAGAACAACTTTAAAACTCTAAATCATCAACTAAACGAACTTCAGAAGCATCTTAGGAAGGTTATCCTCACCTTAAACGTGCAGGAAATCAAAGATCTTTGGCCCACAAGTCAAGCTAAGCAAGAGATCTAAGGAAGAACATCAAGAAAACACTTGTTTAAGCATGTTTCCTTGAAAACCGAATTGAAAGGGGAAAGGAACAGCCATCTCACCTTATTTCCATCCTTGATAAGTTACATGGTTATGTAGAGGAATAAAGGAGGATCATTTTGTTGAAATCGGAGTTTTGATTTGAGTTTTAGTTCAGAAGAAATCAAGCTTTGAAGATTAAGTGTTCATGAAAGTTTCTCTCTTTTCTCTCTTGTTATTTTCGGCCAAAATGATGAAATGAGACAGTCTTGGAGGTCTTGGGGGTGTAAGGTGAGTTATGATTGGTTGGCTTGGAGGTGGATTAAAATAATATTAAAATATCTCTGGTGTACAACTACTAAAACTAGGTGTATCGGAACACTCGTAAAAATATCTCTAAAAATTATTTTCTGAGCTACTAGCATAAATGACACTAGTAACATATTTATTATGAGAATAGAACATGTATAATGAGGTGATCATTGCTAAATTCATCAGAGAGTGTTGGTGCTAAGCTGCACCAGTAAACCGTAAACCCGGTTAAACCGATTTTCTGTTTTTAACAAAAACAGACCAGGTAACCTTATAATATCATTCAAGCATTTTATAATACTAATATAATGATAATATTTTACTATTATCTCTCTCCTCTCATGAATCGAGTCCAGTTCGTCAAACAGAGACTATTTTGCCAACCGATACGGTTCAAAAACTAGGTTCTTCGCGATTGCATTATCGAGCTTGCCTCAGAGGAGGTTCTAGCTTAAGGATGACATAATGATAATGAGAATTGAGATGCTTGATGATATAACAGAGGTGTTCCCTTTACTAATCTTCCGGAGAAATCCGTACTTTCAGAAAAGATCTCATGTACTCGAAAATTAGGGTTGTTACATTCTACCCTCCTAAAAGAAAATTTTGCCCTCAAAATTTCAGTTACCTAGGAATAGATGCGGGTAATTAGCTTTCATCTTATCTTCCAGTTCCCAAGTGTGCTCTTCTTCTCCTCTTGGTTCCCAAGCTACTTTGACTAAGCGAACAACTTTGCCTCTTAGCTGCTTATCACTTCTTTCTACTATCTGAACTGGTGATGCTTGATATGTCAAATCATTTCGTAACTGTACTGTCTCTGGTTGTAAAACATGACTCTTGTCGGGAATATATTTCTTAAGTTGTGAGACATGAAGAACATCATGAAGGTTTGATAAATAAGGAGGAAGGACTATTTGATAAGCTACTAGACCTACTCTTTTAAGTATTTGGAAAGGTTCTATGTATCGTGGGTTAAGCTTTTTAGTCTTAAGGGCTCTACCTATTCCAGTAATCAAAGTTACTTCTAGAAAGACATGGTTTCCGTCACTAAACTCTAAGGGTCTACGTCTATTATCGCCATACCTCTTTTGACAGCTTTGTGCTGTCTGGATCATCCAACGAATCTTCTTTATCTTCTCAGTAGTTTCTTACACTAAGTTTGGACCTAAGACACTAGCTTCTCCATCGTCATTCCAACACAATGGTGTCCGACATCTTCTTTCGTAGAGAGCTTCATATGGTGCCATCCCGTTACTTTATTGGCAACTGATGTTGTAGACAAATTCGACCAATAGCAAATACTTATCCCAACTGCTTTGGTTGTCTATCATACATGATCGTAACATGTCTTCTAACGTCTGGATTGTCTGCTCTGATTGTCCGTTTATCTGAGGATGGTATGCTATACTCGTGTGCAATTCTGTTTCCAACGCTTTCTGAAAAGCTCTCCAAAATCTATTAGTAAACCTCAAAACTCGATCTGAGACAATTTATGAAGGTATCCCATGTAGTCGTATGATTTCTTGAATATATATATTCATTCCAGCCTTTCTAAAGTATAGTCAACTTGAATCGAAAAGAAGCACGCCGACTTTGGCAACCTGTCCACAATCACCCAAATGGCATTACGTCCTGTTGAGGTTCTTGGCAATCTCGTGATAAAATCCATAGTAATCTGCTTCCATTTCAATTGTGATATTTCTAAGGGTTGCAGGGTTCCTGACGGCTTCTGATGTTTCACCTTCACCTTCTGGCAGGTTAAACATTTTGAGACATAATCAGCTACTTCTTTCTTTAAGTCCGGCCACCAGAACATTTGTTTCAAATCTCGATACATCTTTGTCACCCAGGATGCATAGAAAGTCTACTTTGGTGAGCTTCAGCAAGAATCTTTTGTCGTAATTCTCCAGAGTTAGGCACACAAATTCTGTTCTTGTACCTCTATAGGCCACTACGATCCTGTCTCACAGCTTCTTCAGCTCTGTAAGCAATGGTGACATCCGATGTGGTGCTATGGAAATCGGTCTGGTTCCAAGTACTATATCAATGTTGAATTTTATCTCTCGCTGAGGAGGAAACTCAGGTATGTCGTCCAAGAAAACATCAGGAAATTCCTTCACCATTTGGATTCGTTCTAAGCTTAATTCACTATCATTCGAGCTAGCCGCTAACAGAGCGTACCCCTCACAATCACTCCCGCCTAAGGTAACTCTTACAGAATTCAGATATAAGGTCTGGGACAGAAATGGTTTAGTACATAGACTATCAGATGGAATAACAGCAGTTCTTTTAAAATAATCAAGGAAAATATGATACTTAGATAACCAATCTAATCCTAAAATAACTTCTAAACCACATAGAGGCAAACAGATTAGATCGTGTATAAAAGTCCTGTTCCTAATAGCAAATGGTACTTGCAGGCACACTAAACTGGTTAAAGCATTTTGGGATGCAGGTGTATGGACAATCAAGTAAAAATTCAATTTAAAGAAATATAATCCTAACTCGTGAGCAATAGTTAGAGAAATAAAGAATGCGATGCACCTGAATCATACAGTACAGTTAGAAATTGATTCTTGACATAATACTAACCTTGAATGAGGGCATCCGATTGCACAACATCGTCAATAGTGATAGCAAACACTCGTCCTTGTTGTTGGGTTCTGACTGGATTTCGAGTAAATCCCTTCAAACAATCCTTGGCAATGAGTCCAAGTTCTCCACAAGCATAGTAGTTAGGTGATCCAAACTGGCAAGACCTGTTACTATGCTCTTTTCAGCATTGCTTACATGCAGGGTTTATGTAAGTCTGATGGTCTCGTTTACCATTGCCTTGCCTTATTTTACCTCCATTCTTACCCGTACGGCAAGCAGTAATGTTACCAACTTGTAGATTCTTATGCTATCGTATGCCATGTGCTTTAAAATGCACCCTTCTCCCAGCTGCCTGATGATTGCTAAGACGCCTTGGTGGAAATTGATGCCAGGGCATTTTGGCCAGTTTCACTGACCTTTTCTTTATGGTTTTAGGGTAGTTTCATGCACTTTCTTAGGAAATAAGCAAGTTTTGCGTAAATAATCATTTACATCTTGATTCAAGAAACATTATGAATTTTATATGATTTCATGAGAATTATGCATGAATTGAATGATAAATTGAATGATGCATAATCTCATGGGTTAGAACCTAGCTTTGATGCACTTTATTTGCTTGATTTCAGGACAAAGGAAGCAAGGAAGATGCCATGTTAATAGCCACGTTAGTCCAACTAACGTGACCATTAACGTGGAAAGGAGGCTAGCTTACAACGTTAACGAGAAAAGTGAACACCAATAACACTTTTGTGAGCCATCATAGCCCACGTTAGTGTCCACATTAACTACATTAACGTGGAAGCTAACGTGGAAGAAAAGTAAAGCTCCAACGTTAGTGGTAAAAGTGAATGCCACTAACGTTGGGGAGAGGGGCACACTTAGCCACATTAAGAGTCACGTTAACTACATTAACGTGAACTCTAACGTGGGAGAAGCAATGAAGAGCCAACGTTAGTGACACTCACCTTTGTCACTAACATTGGACAAAGCCTCTATTAGCCACGTTAATTGCATTAACGTGGAAGCTAACGTGGAGGAAAGGAATGATGAGCCAACGTTAGTGACACTCACCTTTGTTACTAACGTTGGAGATGGCTATCACTACCACGTTAGAAGTCACATTAACCTAAGTAACGTGAACTCCAATGTGGAAAGAAGGGTGTTTGGAACATTAGTGACAAAGGTAAGTGTCACTAATGCTCTCGAAGTTGAGGCATACCTACACTAATGTGAACTCTAACGTAGGGAAGAAGGGGCCAAGGGCAACGTTATTGGCAAAGGTAAACGCCAATAATGCTCGCGATGGATCAAGAGGCAACATTAGTGGTCATGTTAGTGCCACTAACATTGAAGTTAACGTAACTCATCTTGGGCTAGGAACGTTAGTGCAAAAGGTGGTTGTCACTAACGTTCTCGAACCCACATTTTCACTTAACGTTAACGCCACTAACGTCCTAGCCAAAGTCCATGCCTACTTCACACTCTCTCTGCAAGTAAAGCTGAGCCCACTGAAGATTCCAAACTGCTTCAACTCAAGATCTAAAGGCCCATATCCAAGACTTGAAGAGCCAACTGGAAGATCAGAAGAGTAGTATATATAGGGGTAGTTTTGAACTAGAGAAGAGCTTTTGGATTGAGAGGACTACTCTCTGTATCATTTTACTTTCTCTGCAACTTCTAGTTTTACTTCAGAATGTACTCTCCATCTTTGCTTTCCATTCCCAGAGCCATGAACAACTAAACCCCTTTCATTGGGTTAGGGAGCTCTGTTTTAATTTAATGGATCAATAATAGTTTTCATTATTCTTCTTCGTTCATTTCTCTTGATTTTACTTGAAAGCTTTCAATCTTCATCCAATTGGATAGTTGTCTTGGAAAAGAAACTATTCATACTTGGATCTCTTCTGAACCTTGGAAGAGGAATGAAGAGATCATGCTAGAAATGCTTTCTCATGTTGGACCAAATTGGGGTTTGGGCGGATATGGTGACATATAATTCTCCCAATACTTTGATTTGGAAATACATGTGGTATAATCAGTGACCGCACCTCATCTCTTCTCATAAGCAATTAGACCAAGAAATTGGCTATTGATCAAGATTTGAGAGATTGAGTTACCAAGGAATTGGAATTCAATCACTTAAGATTGCCAAGGAGATTAATGAATGCATTGATTGAGGAAGAGATGAGAATGAACTTGATATAGAGAATGCAACATCTCCTAAGCCCAATGAATTCCCTATTTCTGATCTTACCCATTCTCTTTAGTTTCTGCCATTTACTTTCATGCTAAATTTCCCATTCCCCATTTAAGATTCTGCAATTTACTTTCCGTCATTTATATTCAGCTCTTTATTTCCAGCATTTACATTTTCTGCCATTTACTTTCCCGCCATTTAATTTCCTGCAATTCTCATATCAAATTCTGCTTAGCTCAACTAGAACATTCCTCTAATTAAAGTTGCTTGACCAATCAATCTCTGTGGGATTCGACCTCACTCTATTATGAGTTTTTACTTGACGACAATTCGGTATACTTGCCGAGGGAAATTTGTTGAGAGACAAGTTTCCGTGCATCAAGTTTATGGCGCCATTGGTGGATAACTAGATTGAGCACTTTTCTTTTGTTTGATTTAATTCCACCTGAGTAATTTACTTTCAGTTTTAGTTATTTCCTTCCCTTTACCTCTCACCCATTTGTGGTGCTATCTGCATATCATTTTTTTTACTATTTGGTCCACTGACCCACTAACTGTTTGATATATTGCATCACTCACACTAACAGCATTTCTGCAGAAAATACTCTCTGCATCTACCCCTTCTTGCTTTTTCCTTGTTGGTTATATGACAGGTAGATGAAGCGGGGCTTCAACTTCCTTTAATTCTGAACCTGAGAGGACCTTCCTTAGATTAAGGAGGGAAGCAAGAGGGAAGAGAGTAGTTGGTGCTGAGGAAGAGGAAGAGTACTTTGAACTAGACATGGATGAGAATATGGAGAACCATCATGAAGAAGAGGCTCACAACCATGGCAGAGAAGGTCCAGCGCATCATGCTGGGTAAGAGAGAAGAGTTCTAGGATCCTACATCAATCCAAACCCAGGAAATTGTGGAAGTAGCATCCAAAAGCCAACCATACATGCCAACAACTTTGAACTAAAGCCACAGCTCATCACCCTTGTTCAAAACAATTGTTCATTCGGAGGAAGTGTTCAAGAAGATCCCAATCAACATCTAACCACCTTTCTGAGGATATGTGACACTGTGAAGTCTAATGGTGTTCATCCTGACACCTACAGACTACTTCTATTCCCCTTCTCACTCAAGGACAAGGCATCTAAATGGCTGGAATCCTTCCTGAAGGAGAGCTTAACAACCTGGGAAGATGTGGTAAACAAATTCTTGGCGAGATTCTATCCTCCTCAAAGAATCAACAGGTTGAGAGCTGAGGTTCAAACTTTCAGGCAGCAAGATGGTAAGACTCTATATGAAGCATGGGAGAGATTTAAAGACTTGACAAGAAGATGCCCGCCAGATATGTTCAATGAATGGGTGCAGCTGCACATTTTCTATGAAGGTCTTTCTTATGAATCAAAGAAGGCAGTAGACCACTCATTCGGGGGATCTCTGAACAAGAAGAAGACCATTGAAGAGGCCATAGATGTCATTGAGACTGTAGCTGAGAATGACTACTTCTATGCTTCTGAAAGAGGCAACACTAGAGGAGTGATGGAGCCAAACAATGTGGATGCACTGCTAGGTCAAAACAAGATGATTACCAAGCAATTGGCTGACCTCACCAAGAAGATGGAGAGGAATCAAGTAGCAGCAATCACCACTTCAGCAGCAACTCAAGAAGGAGTGAATGAAGAAGCAGAGGGTAGTTAGGAGCAAACCAACTACATTGGAAATTCACCTAGGCAGAACCATGACCCATACTCCAAAACATATAATCCTGGCTGGACGAAGCACCCAAACTTTGTGTGGGGAAATTAACAAGACCAAGGCCAAGATCAGAGACGCCACAACCCCAACAACAATGCAGCTCACCAACATCCCACACAGAGATCATATCAGCACTCACCTAACAACACATCTCAACATCCATACCAAAGCCAAAATGGCCCTTTTCATCCCTCCAATCTCAACTCTCCATCATCGGAAGAAAGACTATCAATGATTGAGACTCTACTTGAAGGCATATGCAAGGAAATCCAAGATAACAAGGTGTTCAAGGAGGAGGTGCGAGCCAATATCAAAAACTAGGGAGACACCATCAAGAGGTTAGAGTTTTAAGTGGGATACCTCTCTGAGAAAATTCCCAAACCTACTGATAGCTTCCCAAGTGACACAGAGAAGAACCCGAGAGGTGAAGCAAAGAAGGTCAGATGGGAAGATTGCAAGATGGTCACTATAAGTGATAAGGGTACTGAGAAAGAGCTGAACAAACATTTAAAACAACCTGGAGATACCTCAGTAGAGACACAAGAAGAGGATCACCAAGAAACCACACTTACACAGAAGGAGCTGCTGAAACTCTATGCACCTTTTCCCCAAAGACTCAAGGGTGGTGTAGAAAAAAGAATATACTCAAAGTTCCTTGATATGTTTGCATCTCTCCATGTAAACATACCATTTATCAAGGCTCTCCAACAAATGCCCTCATACATTAAGTATATGAAAGAGCTGCTGACCAGGAAAAGCTCACTTAAAGTAGGGCAAACAATAGTGATGGATAAGGAGTGCAGTCTCTCATTCAACCAGAGTTACCTACAAAAAGGAGGGACCCAGGGAGTTTTCACATCCCCTGTGCCATAGGTGAAACAATGTTTGACAAAGGACTTTGTGATCTGGGAGCAAGCATCAACTTAATGCCTTTATCTCTTATGAAGAAGCTGCAGATCAATGAGCTAATACCTACAGACGTAGTCATCAGGCTGGCTGACAAAACTCAAAAACAAGCAGTGGGAGTGGTTGAAAACGTGTTAGTAAAGGTTGGGAACTACTTCCTTCCTACAGAGTTTGTCATATTGGAAATGGAAAAAATTCACATCCAACCAATCATATTGGGAAGACCGTTCCTAGCTACAGCCAGAGCGCTCATAGATGTGGAGCGAGGAGAGCTAATACTGAGGATACATGATGAACAACTCGCATTCAATGTCTTCAAACCCTCACAAGAGGGAGATCAGGAAAACAAGGAACCATGGAAAGAGCACGACAAAGCACTGGTGGAAGAAACAAGCATTGAAGCACAGGGAATTCCCTTGGTTACTGAACAAGACAGTCAGCAGTTACCACAGCTAAAGGAAACTCAAGTGGAGTCAAAACCACGAGAATCATATGAGACCAGCAATAAAGTCTCCCTAGGAAAAGAGACCACAAAGAGCAGGGCAACAGCAAAAGAAACAAAGAAGAAGGCACCAAGGAGATGGAGGAACAAGAAGATCCCTACAGAGGATTTCTCTCCAGGAGATAATGTGATCTCAGCCTACTTCCTAGACATCCCACCTCATCTCCCACCATCCCATCTCAGTTACCTAAGGTTTTCACCATCAACAAAGTTCTCTCCCTAGAACATGTGGAGATCCTTGATGAAGCCAATGGATATAGGTTCACTGCAAGAGGGGAAGATCTGAAGCATTACCAACCACCCTGACAAAGGCAGAACATCAAGCTAGTGACGCTAAAGAAGCGCTTCATGGGAGGCAACCCATGTTTTACATGCTTTTAAAGTAGTTAATAAAGCAAGGTTCATGAATTTCAAATCAATTTTGACATGCACTTGAATGAATCCTTTTATGCAACAAATAGTGAAGAACAAGATTTGTATTCAAGGCACACTAAGAGAACATAAATGTAACTCCTATCATGTCACTCTTAGAGCCTTGAACAAGTCATTTACACCACATAGCCCCAAACTAAGTTTGGTGTCACCAATGTTGCATACATGGATATTTGGCTGGTTAGTTGGTTTGCACTCATGAATAGCACTTAGTAATTAGAAACAAAAATCTTTAAAAAGTAGTTACCCCACTTTTTAAATTTTGCCGCCACTCTCCTCAATTTTATTAATCACATTTCTTTTATTTTGTAGGAAAATTGATGGGACAATTGAAGGAGGGTTCGGCCACCACAAAAAAAGAGGACTATGCACGTGTCTTCAAGGGGATTGCATTGGGAAATGTTGCCATGCAACATTGGAAGAGTGACACGCTTGGAAATCGAACCAACCACCCTTCATAAAAGTGATGATCCTTGTGCCCATCCCATGCTAAACCCCATCCGTTCATCATACACCCACTCCATCAATCCACACCTTTCATTCACTCACCACTTTCCTATATAAGTGGTTCTTATTCCATACCCTTCCATATTCCAAATTCTCATTCTTTGTACTTCTAACTCTCGGAACCCAATACCTCTTACCCCATCAAAAATACTCCCAGCTCACTAAAGCCATAAATCAAGTGACTGAAAGGCAAGAGCGTCAAGACAAACGCCTTCAAGAACTCAATCAACGACAGCTAGCTCAGACGAAGGCATTCAATGAGTTCAGCGTACTGAATGAAGGACGGCAACTACAAAGGGAGGAGTTCAACATAAACACTCAAGCCAAGTTGAACTATATGTCTGGTCATATGCATAATCTGCATTCTGCAATCCCTAGGTATGATGAAGTCCAAAAAGAGCTAACAAAACAAGAGGAAAGGAAGGTGAAACAGCAGAAGGAAACATTGAAAAAGAAGATGGAAGATGCTGGCTTCTGGAAAAAGTTAATTGGAAAAAGCAAGGGAAGTGGGAGTTCAAGCACTCAAGAAAAACACAAAGAGGACAAACAAGAGGGAGGGCATGAGCAACCCCGAGTAAAAGGTGGTGGAGTTCCCTTATTGTCCCATCTTTTTTTTTCAAGTTTTATATAAGGAAAATCATGTATGAAATAGAACATGCTTCCATGGTAGTTTAGGATTTTCAATTCTGTCTTTAGTATTTTCCTTGCTTTTGTCATATGTGTGCTGGTTCAAGTTACCTGTTTTCATCTGCATCTTGCTTATTGTATGTTTGTCCTTTTAAACCAAATAGAAAGAGATGGTTTGAAAGACCAGAGTGATGTTCAAGTTGTGGAGTAGGTCCTTAAATTTGTGGTGTAGTAATCACTTAGCTAAGTTGGTTCACCAACAAGGTAGGAAGGCAACTATCTGTCCTGAATCATATGCTTGAAACACACCCCATGAGACTAGCTAAATAACAAGATCCTAATAAGAAAAAGGAAGAGAACAATAAGAGTTGAAAAAGAAAGAAAAGCAATAAGAAATAAGGCTAGGCACCAAGGGCTTTAATCTTGAGGGATATATCTGTGGTGCTCTTGTACCAAGGATCTGCTTGGATGAATAAGTTCTTAGGAGTGCTTCATCACTTGGTAACTTGGGTTAACTAACCCGGGATTAT
>NC_029794.2:77230535-77266613 GCF_000816755.2 Arachis ipaensis | reverse complement strand
CTTTCTTAGGAAATAAGCAAGTTTTGGGTAAATAATCATTTACATCTTGATTCAAGCAAACATTGTGAATTTTATATGATTTCATGAGAATTATGCATGAATTGAATGATAAATTGAATGATCCATAATCTCATGGGTTAGAACCTAGCATTGATGCACTTTATTTGCTTGATTTCAGGACAAAGGAAGCAAGGAAGATGCCACGTTAGTCCAACTAACGTGACCATTAACGTGGAAATGAGGCTAGCTTACAACATTAACGAGAAAAGTGAACACCAATAACGCTTTCATGAGCCATCATAGCCCACGTTAGTGTCCACGTTAACTACGTTAACGTGGAAGCTAACGTGGAAGAAAAATAAAGCTCCAACGTTAGTGGTAAAAGTGAATGCCACTAACGTTGGGGAGAGGGGCACACTTAGCCACGTTAAGAGTCACGTTAACGTGGCACACTTAGCCACGTTACGAGTCACGTTAACTACATTAACGTGAAGTCTAATGTGGGAAAAGCAATGAAGAGCCAACGTTAGTGATACTCACCTTTGTCACTAACGTTGGACTAAGCCTCTATTAGCCACGTTAGTTGCCACGTTAATTGCATTAACGTGGAAGCTAACGTGGAGGAAAGGAATGATGAGCCAACGTTAGTAACACTCACCTTTGTCACTAACGTTGGAGATGGCTATCACTACCACGTTAGAAGTCACGTTAACCTAAGTAACGTGAACTCTAACATGGGAAGAAGGGTGTTTGGAGCATTAGTGACAAAGGTAAGTGTCACTAACACTCTCGAAGTTGAGGCATACCCACGTTAAGAGTCATGTTAGCTACACTAACGTGAACTCTAACGTAGGGAAAAAGGGGCCAAGGGCAACGTTATTGGCAAAGGTAAACGCCAATAACGCTCGCGATGGATCAAGAGGCAATGTTAGTGGTCACGTTAGTGCCACTAACGTTGAAGTTAACGTACTCATCTTGGGCTAGGAACGTTAGTGCAAAAGGTGATTGTTACTAACGTTCTCAAACCCACATTTTCACTTAACGTTAACGCCACTAACATCCTAGCCAAAGTCCATGCCTACTTCACATTCTCTCTGCAAGTAAAGCTGAGCCCACTGAAGATTCCAAACTGCTTCAACTCAAGATCCAAAGGCCCATATCCAAGACTTGAAGAGCCAACTAGAAGACCAGAAGAGTAGTATATATAGGGGTAGTTTTGAACTAGAGAAGAGCTTTTGGATTGAGAGGACTACTCTCTGTATCATTTTACTTTCTCTGCAACTTCTAGTTTTACTTCAGAATGTACTCTCCATCTTTGCTTTCCATTCCCAGAGCCATGAACAACTAAACCCCTTTCATTGGTTTAGGGAGCTCTGTTGTAATTTGATGGATCAATAATAGTTTTCATTATTCTTCTTCTTTCTTTTCTCTTGATTTTACTTGAAAGCTTTCAATCTTCATCCAATTGGATAGTTGTCTTGGAAAAGAAACTATTCATACTTGGATCTCTTCTGAACCTTGGAAGAGGAATGAAGAGATCATGCTAGAAATGCTTTCTCATGTTGGACCAAATTAGGGTTTGGGCGGATATGGTGACATATAATTCTCCCAATACTTTGATTCGCAAAATACATGTGGTATAATCAGTGACCGTACCTCATCTCTTCTCATGAGCAATTAGACCAAGGAATTGGCTATTGATCAAGATTTGAGAGATTGAGTTACCAAATAATTGGAATTCAATCACTTAAGATTGCCAAGGAGATCAATGAATGCATTGAATGAGGAAGAGATGAGAATGAACTTGATCTGGAGAATACAACATCTCCTAAGCCCAATGAATTCCCCATTTCTGATCTTACCCATTCTCTTTAGTTTCTGCCATTTACTTTCATGCTAAATTCCGCATTCCCCATTTAAGATTCTGCAATTTACTTTCCGTCATTTATATTCAGCTCTTTATTTCCAGCATTTACATTTTCTGCCATTTACTTTCCCGCCATTTAATTTCCTGCAATTCTCATATCAAATTCTGCTAGCTCAACTAGAACATTCCTCCAATTAAAGTTGCTTGACCAATCAATCCCTGTGGGATTCGACCTCACTCTATTGTGAGTTTTTACTTGACGACAATTCGGTATACTTGCCGAGGGAAATCTGGTGGGAGACAAGTTTCCGTGCATCAGAAATACTTGGCGACTCACATTGGCCACAGTCACTTTCTTAATACATTCTTCCACTAACTTGCTCTTGTTGACTAATTTAGCAAAATTATGTATCTCCAGCAGAACTATTGAACTCATCAGATTATCACGAAGGCCTCCTTCAAACTTCAAGCACTTCCATTCTTCAAAGTCAGCAGGATTCCCTTAATAAATCTTAGAGAAACAACACAAGTCATCAAAATTACGAGCATACTCAACAACAGTCATATCCCTTTGCCTCAGCTGTATAAGCTCTATCTCCTTAGCATCTCATGCTGCTCCCGGAAAATACTTTTTATAAAATTTGTCCCTAAAGATATCCTAAGGAATGTCATTTTCATTCTGTTGTAGCAGTCGTTGTATCCCCTGCCACCAATACTCAGCTTCTCCCTCGCGCATATAAGTAGCAAACTCCATGTGTTGTCCTTCCGGAACATGCTGCGCTCTTAGTGATCGTTCAATACCTCGAAACCAGTTATCAGCGTCAGTCGCAACGAGTGTACCCTTGAACTTAGGCGGATTAACCTTCAGAAAGGTCACAAGGGTCATAGTCTTTCAGGATGCCCTATGTTGTTCTCATCATTCCCATTATCTTCACCGTATTCATTCTCATTCCCATTTCTCACTCCGAGACGTTCAACAGCCCTAGCCGCTGCTACAGCAGCTTCACGCACTACTTCAGCCATGTTGTTCATGGTAGCGATAAACGTTTCCTGTTCCCTCTCGTAGTTAACATTAGGATTTCCTTCCCGTATGCCTCGTCTCTAGTCCCTCTAAACTACTAAAGCGAGGGAAAGTACATTCTATGTCTTCACAACTCAAGTCAGGTGGAACGTCATCAAAAGATAGAACATCATCTGCTACTCCTCTGCACGATCAGACTTTTCCAAAGGACGTCTCTCTGGTACCTCATGAAGTAGCCACACAATAGGAATCTCGTAAACAAGATTTAGGTTAAAGTATGCATACGAACGGGGTGCAGACGTTGGCTGGTCTCACAGTATATACATATAAACAGACAACAATATTCACCCTAGACTCAAAAGACTATCTAGAGCAGAATCCTCTTCTTGCGAATGGTCATCAGCGAACTATGGTAAGGTACTCTTACTTCCATCTAAAGGGGGAAGGGAGAGAGAATGGGTAAGAACTGGGGAGTTATTAGTAGGGCCGGGGTTATTAGTTACGTTCATTTATTTGAGGTCAATTAGTAGACGAAAAACATAATATGGCGAAGCAGTAAACAGAAGATAAAGATAGAAAGAGAAAGTAGAGACAACAGAAAGCAGAACACAAACAAAAGAATACAAGAAAATAAAACACAGAAATAGCATACAAGCAGACAAACATAAAGAAGTAGATCACACACAGAAAGGAATGCAACAGAGAATGATGCGCAGACAAGAATGATGCATGTCTAGCCCTAGCGCAGGCCATGAGCTCATATGTCGGTTGGCTACCTGCAATCCCGACATTTATCCGGTCATGAGTAATCCCGATTTCCCAGATACGATTTTCCGTTCCTAAATAAATGCGCATATAATAATAGCTGCTCATTTGAGACAGTGACGTTAGGATTTCTGCCAGTAAAGAATGTCATAAAAATAGTCGCGTTGTAGATATAGTCTCTAAACCGACAAAAATCCCTTCGTACAAACGTTTTGGGTGTCACAAGTAACAAACCCTTTAGAAATTGTTAACCGAGTATTCAAACTTCGGGTCGTCTTCTCAAGGAACTGCGAGGAAGTATGTTCTTATTATTGGTTATAAAGGTTATAATCGGGGTTTAGAAGGTGAGAAGCAAGTAATTTAAATGACGAGTGAATTAAATGGCAATTAAAAATAAATAATAAATGTAAAACAACTTTTGGCAAGATAAGGGAAATTAGAAGTCCAACTTAGCTATCCCTCTCAACATTAATGAAAGTTGTATCTTAATTCCACTTGGTCAACCTGTACCAGGGCAAGGAAAGTCAAGGGACTAATTGAATTGACCTTTGAATCCTATTTATTTCCTAAGAAAAGGTTGGGATTACTTAGGTTCAGCTCAATTAGCAAGATAACGATTATCAATTATGTTGAGTTTAATAACTGTTGAGTTACCAAATTCTTAACCAGAACCAAAAGGGGAAAAAGTAAAATTGCTGGAATAATAAAAATATCCTTAGATGGGAAGCAATGGTAACTTAAATCAAAGGAAACAATCATAAACTGAAAATACCTCAAATATCATTAATTCAAATAACTATTTGTAACATGGAATAATTCATGAATCAAATTATAATAATTAATTCAAATGTTGGAATAAATAAATGTAGAACTAAAATAAAAGAACATTAAACCTGGGATCCAGAGTTACTCTTAAAACAAGAAGAAATCCTAAATCTTAAAAGAGAGAGAGAGAAGATCTCCCTCTCAACTAAATCTAAATCATTGAAAGGTAAAATATGTGAGAGCTCTTTGAATGGATGCTTTCCCACACTTTATAACCTCTAGTCTATGCTGTCTGTACTTGGATTTGGGCCAAAAAGGGCTTCAGAATTCGCTGGGGGCGTATTCTGTAAATTCTGATACGTGGCCCCTGTCACGCGTTCGCGTGGGTCACGCGGTCGCGTCATTTGGAGCCTTTCCTTGCCATGCGGTCGCGTCAGTCATGCGGCCGCGTCGCTGCTGATTCGTGCTTGGCACGCGATCGTGTCATCCATGCGATCGCGTGGATACCAGTTACCTTAAAGCTCCGTTTTGCTTCCTCCTTCCATTTTAGTATGTTTCCTTTTTCATCCTTTAAGTCATTCTGCCTTAGAAAATCTGAAACTACTCAACACACTGATCACGGCATCGAATTAAATGAGATGGGAAAGAAGAATATTGTACAAACTTGCAAAACAATTAGTAAATTAAGTACAGATATATGTTGATGAGTTATTGAACCCTCACTGGATTTTGTGTTTACTCTCTAGTCACTCAGTGTTTATTGGGTTTATTCACTCCATCTTTCTTTTTATTCTTAAATTCTATAGCTTTGTTCTTCATCTAACCAATCAACAATTATAGAATATAGTCATACCTAAAAGTCATGAGGTCTTCAATTAAGGTTGTAATGGGGCTAAGGTAAAGGTAAGGATTTATGTATAGGATTAAGTGAGCTAATAAGTGAATCCTTAATTAGACTAAGATCTCCCTAACATACATTTCTAGCAAGATAAAACTTCTTTACTTATTCTCCCATATTATCCCACTTATTATTACATGCTCATGTTTCACTCTTTTATTTTTATCCCATGTGCATTGTTTTTATTTTGCATTGGGGAATTTCTTTTGTATCCCCTTTTATTCAAATGCTGAAAAAAATAACTTTCTCTCTCTTCTTTTTTTTTTTTTAATGCACATGGTAATTGAATCACTTAGATTTTCTCATGAGCATGCTTCCCAAATTTTATTTTATTCCTTTTAACTTTTCTACCTTTTGTTTCTATCATCCATGTTCCCAAAAGGTTTCCCACATTCTACTCTATTTATAATTTTCTATCTTAAGCTAACCAAGGATTCACTTGGGATTTTCTTTTGTTTTTCTGCTTAAGGCTAGTAATTTTGCTAAATAGAATAAAGGGGTTTTAAAAGGCTCAAGGGGGCTAACAAGGGTGATGTAAAAGGTAGGCTAATTTGGGGTGAGTGAGCTAAAATCAAATGATGGCCTCAATCATTCTCTTGGTATGTATCTATTCTATATTCTATAATTGGATAGATTAAAGCAAAGGAAAGAACATCAGAATAAAAAGAAATGTAACACACAGAAATGAAATTATGGTTTGAATGCAACCATACAATTTAAGCTCAAGACTCACAGGCTGTATGTTCTCTAACTCAAGCATCATATATCATTTATATATTGTATGCAGGTTTAGTTAAAAATTCCCATTATTCTCATAAAAAAATTATTTAGGGTGGCTTTTAAAGTTTTAATGTTCCTCCTTGATGAAATGTTGTCAGCTTAACTACATCATGTAATGCTATATACAAGTTTTGTGGATTTAAATCTGATATGTTCAATTTCGTAGCTTACTTCCTTTTCATATTTTTCAATTTAAACTATACTGTCTTATGCTAAAAAGGGTAAACTATACTAATTAATCCACTAATAAATCAGAATTGCAAACTAAACTAAATAACTAAAATAAACTAAATGGCTAAAGTATGAACTAAAGATGCAAAATGCAGAAAATAGAGTAAAATACACAAGTAGCAATGTATAAGTACTCAGAAAATAACAATAAAAGAAAAAGAGAAAAATACAGAAAAATATCCAAAATAAAAGAAAAAGTATGTAGTAGTTCACTAAAATAAATGCCAGAGATGGCGACCTCCCCACACTTAAAATGAAGCATCGTCCCCGATGCTCAATCAAGTCGGGTGTGAAGTAGTGTCATCACTGGGAGGGATGGTAGCTGGGGTCTCTGTGGCGGTGGTGGGCTGAGAGTCTGGCTGCTGTAGAGGAGGGACTGACTGGAGCGGGATCTCCGGATCTGCAGCCTCAAGCTGATGTGGGGCCTCCTGCTGTGGTGTGGCGTGCTCTGTGCCTACCTGCTGATGAGTCCCCGCCTGGGAATGAGGCTCCTCCTTGTGCTCATCCTCCTCCTCCTCTGATGGCTCTGATGGTGTGTCGGGCTCGGAGGGGATGTCGGCGCCCTGTCTGATCATCAGCTTCAGATGGGAATAGCATCGCCTGCTGCGGCGCTCCAATCTCTCATACCGGCGCCTGTTACTGCGCTCCATCTGATCGAGCTGGCGGAATAAATGGTGCACGAGGCAATAAACCGGCTCAGAGGCGGGTGGAGGTGCAGTGGTGGCAGCAGGGGCAGCTGTGGCAGCTGTGGATGAAGAGGGTCCAGCAGACGGAGGGGCTGTCTCATCAGTAGCAGTGACAGGTGGTGGTCTGTAGCCCAAAGCAAGGAAGTTCCTGCTGTGAGGAATGATCTTCCTACAATCCGCCGCTGGTGGTCTCTCATCGGCATCCTCCCATGGCACATCAGCTCGACGGCCTTGCTGTGTAATCAGATACGGAAAAGGGAGGGTGCCGCGGACGTGGACCCTGGCCATATAGTGCCGAATGAAACGTGGCAGATAAAGGTCCTTACCCTCCAGCACACACCAAAGGAGGGTGATCATGGTAGCCGGGATCTCCGTCTCGTGAGTGCTCGGCATCACAAAATTACTCAAGATCTGATGCCATAGCCAAGCCTCATCATTCAAGTACACTCTCTTGATCTCTCTAGGCATAGTGGTGTTCTGACCCATCTCCCAAGGAACAGCAGGGTCGAGAGCTATCTGTGCCTTCACGGCGTCCCAGTCAAACTGCATCTGGCCCATGTCCTCCTCAGCCTGTGCAAAACCATCTGGCTGATCAGACTTGGCTGGGAGCTGGAGAATGGTCTCTATGGCCTCCTCAGTGACCAGAATTTGCTTTTCCCTCAGGTTCACTGCATCTAGGGTAGTAAGGTAGTAGTTACAATAGAATTCCTGGACCCAAGATGCATTGACCTCTGTCAGTGGTCTCTCCAGAAAGAACCAGCCCCGTTGCTTTATTTGCTCAGTAGTGTATTGTTGGAGGGCTTCTGGAATCTTCAAGGTACGTTCCAGGTATAGATTTCTGGAGTTTGCAAAAGTCGGGTACTTCAGCTCACAGTACCGGTTTGCAAATTTTATTGGATCAGTCGAAGGGAGCAGCTGGTCAGCTTTTTCCTGCTGTGTAAAGTTCTTCTCCCGCCATGAGGAGTCGTGCATTAGAGCAATGATGGACTGGGAGGAATCTCCTCTCTTGCACTTGCCAGCAGCCTTGCCTTTGCCTTTCTTCTGTGAGGCAGACATCCTGAAAAATAGAAAACCAGGAATGGATAAAAAAATAGGAAAGCAAATAGGCAATTAAACAAAGGAAACTCAAAGCGGTAAGGGAGAAATAGGATAAGGAAAATGAGCAATTGAAATGTGATTGAATTAATGTTAAATGGAAAAAAAAATCAATATGCCATAGTGAGAAAGTTAGAGGAAGTAAAAGAAATTAGAAAAGAGATCAGGAGGGTTAGTATGGTAAAAAAAATTAGTAAATTAAAATTAGCGAGTTAGGAAAGTAAGTGGCATAGAAAAATTCTATATAACAAGGATTCACAGGTAAGAATAGAAGTACTCATAATCGAATAAAGGAAACAAGGTGATGCTGATTCGAATAGAAATAAAGAAATCAAAATTGGAATCAGTGAATCACAAATGCAGGTTATGAACCAGGAAATCAAAGAGGATAAGAAAGTGGCCCTAGCATTCATGAAATGGTTTGGGGGAAGCAGAGTAAAACAGAGTTGCCAAACCAAAACAAGAATGAAAACAATTTTCAAAAAATTTGGGCAGCATTCCGGCTAAAATTGGATTGTCCCGGAAAATAAATAGCAATCATATCAGTTCATATGAATTAAAAAAATCAAGCTGCATGTACATAGATATAAAATAAACATAAAAGCTCAAAGTAAACAGCAGCAACATACAAGAAAGCAGCATATGAATCATGATTATAGCAGCAACAGATTTTGCACATAGGATAAAACAGAAGTAAGAACAGTGCAAGTAAACAGACCTAGATCCACTAACCACAGCCTAAGCTACCTAACAACCTAAAAATCCATTACAACATGCAAGTCTATCTATCCTAATCATGAACGGAATAAAAAAATACAGAAAAGTGACGAACGGATAAAAAGGGTTGCGTGTTGCGGAACCTGGTAAGCGGAAGGGGTGGAACAGGGAAGAAGGTGGCTGCAGCAGCGTCCGGCGCGGTGGTGGTGCATGGCGTCGCGGTGGCGGTTGAGGGGGCAGTGGCGGAGAGGGGTATTAGGGTTAGTGAGAGAGGAAACGCGGTCGCGTGGTTGGGACAAGAATGGGAGGGATGCGATCGCGTGGGGTGCGCGATTGCATGAGAGGGGGGAAGAAGGGTGACGCGATCGCGTCGCTGGAATTTGTGCTGAACGCAGGACTCCAGCGCCGTTTTAGCGCAACTCTCTGTCTCTTTTTGGGGTGATGTGCAATCCATGCGACGCGATCGGGTTGCTCACGCGGTCGCGTGGGATTGGTAATTGTGCAAGTGACGCGGTCGCATGGGACATGCGATCGCGTGGGCCAATTTGTGCGAAACGCACAGGGGCCGCACGATTCCAGCCTAACTTTCTGTTCGTTGGATCCTTACGCCGATATATATATATCACGCGGCCGCGTGGGTCACGCGGTCGCATGGGTGGTGTTTTCCGCGATATGACGCGATCGCATGAGGTATGCGGTCGCGTCGTGCAACCTCTTTTTTTTTTTTAAAAAAACTGAAAAATGCAGGATGCAGTGATTAACATGAATGCTATGCATGATTCCAGATTAATGTTAAAATAAAATAAAAAAAGGTAAATTGAAAACAATAAACAAGAAATAGATTGAGAAAGAAGCGACCATACCATGGTGGGTTGTCTCCCACCTAGCACTTTTAGTTAAAGTCCTTAAGTTGGATATTGGAAGAGTATCCTGTTATGGTGGCTTATGTTTAAATGCGTCCAAAAATTTCCACCAGTGCTTGGAATGCCAATAGCCTCCGGGGTCCCAAACTAGGCATGTAAAGCTTCTGAGCAGCTTCAAACAGATATTCAGCCTCCCGGGATGACGAATGTCAGAATATAATCCATGATCCCAAGCTGTGTTTTTAGATCCGCCTCCGTTTTGAATTTAAGTTTCCATTCGGGCGGGTTAAAAAGTAGAATCTTACCGTGGTGACCAAACGTTCTCCGTGATCCATGCAATTGAGCATGATACCAATCCATGTACTTCGAGGTGAAGCATGGAACCTTATTGAACCTGGTGCACCAGCTCTGAGTACGAGCCAATTCCCTCTTACTCTTAAAGCCGCAGAGAGCTCTAAGTTGGCCATCTGTTTCAAGCAAACCATATTCAAGTGAATAAGTAAAATTATAAGTTAAGGATTGTACCCACTTGAAGCTTGTATTAGGCGGTAATGGCCTTGGGATAGGTGTTTTTGGTGGTTCTGCAAGTTCCGTTTCCTTGTGCTCTTCTGTGAATTCTTCCACTTCCTTGCAAAGATCTTCAATTGTATCTGTATCCTGGTCAAAGTCTTCTATGTCTTCCTCATCACTCGAGTCATAGATTGGAGGTTGAGAGAAATCTACCTCCGCATCATCTTCATATTCACTTGGGGAAAATCCTTCGATCTCAGAGAATTCACTTGCGGACGCAAGTTCATCACTAGGAGAACTAGACTTGTGACTATCATCATCAAGGAAATTTGCTTCTTAGATTATTCCGTCTGATTCTTCGTAAACGATTTGCCTTGGAGATTGTACGGTATCCTCCTTAGCATCAATTGTAGCATCTTGGACGGAGTTTTCCTCAATTCTGGATTCCCAAGGAAGTTTAGCATCTCCTAGATCTTCAACCAACTCTTCTTCTTGAACAATGACAGCTTCTTCCACTTGTTCTAGTACGAATTCATTCTCTGTCTTGTCCACTGAAGTCTCTAGTATTTTTTTCATGCTACGCTCTTCATCGGGCTGTCCACATAGAGCTGTGGTTGATCCTTGTATATTTGAGCGTCTAGTGGCCCATTGAATTAGTGCTTGCTCCAGTTGTTGAATGGTTTTTTGAAATTTAATTACTGTTTCTTTTAGGCAATCCTCTGCTTTGCGGTTTGCCAGACTTGGACATGATACAAAGGAAAGTGGTCATGATTGGGAACGATTGGATTGTTATTGGGGTAAGGAAGGATCATATGATGGCGAATGGTGAAGAGAAGCTTGTGAGTGTGGTGGTTTGAGGTTATGTTGAAAGGATCGTTCATATGCACGGGGTGGGGCTTGTTGGTAGTTACAAGGTTGTCCACCATGTCTTTCAGCTGGGTATGCACGGTAGAATGGTCTTTGTCCAGGATATCTCGGAGGGTGTTGCTGCCAAAAGGGTTGATTAGATCCTTTTGTTTCCATCCATCCTTGATTGGTCTGACCTTGATGCACATTCCTACTGTAACTTCTATTTCCGATTATCAATTATGTTGAGTTTAATAACTGTTGAGTTACTAAATTCTTAACCAGAACCAAAAGGGGAAAAAGTAAAATTGCTGGAATAATAAAAATATCCTTAGATGGGAAGCAATGGTAACTTAAATCAAAGGAAACAATCATAAACTGAAAATACCTCAAATATCATTAATTCAAATAACTATTTGTAACATGGAATAATTCATGAATTAAATTATAATAATCAATTCAAATGTTGGAATAAATAAATGTAGAACTAAAATAAAAGAACATTAAACCTGGGATCCAGAGTTACTCTTAAAACAAGAAGAAATCCTAAATCCTAAAAGAGAGAGAGAGAAGATCTCCCTCTCAACTAAATCTAAATCATTGAAAGGTAAAATATGCGAGAGCTCTTTGAATGGATGCATTCCCACACTTTATAACCTCTAGTCTATGCTGTCTGTACTTGGATTTGGGCCAAAAAGGGCTTCAGAATTCGCTGGGGGCGTATTCTGTAAATTCTGATACGTGGCCCCTGTCACGCGTCCGCGTGGGTCACGCGGTCGCGTCATTTGGAGCCTTTCCTTGCCACGTGGTCACGTCAGTCATGCGACCGCGTCATATGCATTCTGCTTAAGGCGTGCGGTCGCGTCAGTCATGCGATCGCGTCACTGCTGATTCGTGCTTGGCACGCGATCGCGTCATCCATGCGATCGCGTGGATACCAGTTACCTTAAAGCTCTGTTTTGCTTCCTCCTTCCATTTTAGTATGTTTCCTTTTTCATCCTTTAAGTCATTCTGCCTTAGAAAATCTGAAACTACTCAACACACTGATCACGGCATTGAATGGAAATAAAGGTAATTAAATTAATTGATTTTAAAGCTTAGGAAACATGTTTTTCACAATATGACATAATAAGGAAGGGAAAGTAAAACCATGCAATTAATGTGAATAAGTAGGTGAAGAGTTGTATAAATCACTCAAATTAAGCACAAAAGAACTCATGAAATATGGGTTTATCAGACAGCCTCTGCTAACTGAAGGAAAATGTATATATACTCTGCTCTGCTCTGGGAAAGCGGAAAATAGCTGTAGGTAACTTAGTTTCCCTATAGAAGCTCTGGTTTGCATTAAGCAACTAATATATATTGAATATAGATCTGGGTTGCATCAAGCAACTAATATATATATAAATATCTCTTTATTATATTACTCTTCTCTTTATATCTCTTTACTCTGTTCTGGTTTCTCTTTTTTCTGTATCTCTTTACTCTGTTTTAATTACTCTATTCTCTGTATCTCTTTTCTCTTCTCAGATTACTCTTTTCATCTGTATCTATATTACTCTTTTTCTCTTTATCTCTTTACTTTACTCTGGTTACTCTATTTTCTGTGTTTCTCTACTCTGATCTAATTTCTCTGCTTAACGTATGTATTTAAAGCTTATGTAAATTTCGGTATGAATAGTTAGGCTGTCCCAAGTATAGGTTCATTAAGTCTATACTGAAACAGTTTAACTTTTCATATTATAACTAACCCTAGTCGCAACTCAAGTACTAACTAAGTTGCCTTAGTTCATTCACTAGTCTCTGTCTGTTTTTTTGTCGTTAAAATTTTACAGACTTTTTCTTTGGATTTTGATGAGCGGATAATTTGTACGCTTTTTGACATTGTTTTTAGTATGTTTTTAGTAGGATCTAGTTACTTTTAGGGATGTTTTCACTAGTTTTTATGTTAAAATTCACATTTCTTGATTTTACTATGAGTTTGTGTGTTTTTCTGTGATTTCAAGTATTTTCTGGCTGAAATTGAGGGACTTGAGCAAAAATCAGATTCAGAGGTTGAAGAAGGACTGCTGATGCTGTTGGATTCTGACCTCCCTGCACTTAAAGTGGATTTTCTGGAGCTACAGAACTCAAAATGGCGCGCTTCCAATTGCGTTGGAAAGTAGACATCAAGGGCTTTCCAGCAATGTATAATAGTCCATACTTTGGCCGAGTTTAGATGACGTAAAAGGGCGTTGAACGCCAGTTCTACGCTGCTATCTGGAGTTAAACGCCAGAAACAAGTCACAAACCAGAGTTGAACGCCAGAAATACGTTACAACCTGGTGTTCAACTCCAGAAAGAGCCTCTGCACGTGTAACACTCAAGCTCAGCCCAAGCACTAGTGACTAGTTTATTATAAATAGGACCTTTTACTATTGTATTAGACATCTTTTGATCATCTTAGGATCTTAGGATCATCTTTGGACGCCTGGTTCATTGATCAGAGGGGCTGGCCGTTCGGCCATGCCTGGACCTTTCACTTATGTATTTTCAACGGTAGAGTTTCTACACTCCATAGATTAAGGTGTGGAGCTCTGCTGTTCCTCAAAGATTAATGCAAAGTACTACTGTTTTCTATTCAATTCATCCTATTTCGCTTCTAAGATATTCATTCGCACTTCAACCTGAATATGATGAACGTGACAATCATCATCATTCCCTATGAACGCGTGCCTAACAACCATCTCCGTTCTACCTTAGATTGAATGAGTGTCTCTTAGATCTCTTAGTCGGAATCTTCGTGGTGTAAGCTAGAATGATGGCGGCATTCAAGAGAATCCGGAAAGTCTAAACCTTGTCTGTGGTATTCCGAGTAAGATTCAATGATTGAATGACTGTGACGAGCTTGAAACTCGCGATTACTGGGCGTAGTGACAGACGCAAAAGGAGGGTGAATCCTATTCCAGCATGATCGGGAACCTCTGATGATTAGCCGTGCCGTGACAGGGCATCTTGGACTATTTTCACGAGAGGAAGGGATGTAGCCACTGACAACGGTGATGCCCTTGCATAAAGCCAGCCATAGAAAGGAGTAAGACTGATTGGATGAAGATAGCAGGAAAGCAGAGGTTCAGAGGAACGATTGCATCTCCACACGCTTATCTGAAATTCTCACCAATGATTTACATAAGTATTTCTATCCTTCTTTTATTACTACATTTCGAAAACTACATGACTAGTTTATATCCGCCTGACTGAGATTTACAAGGTGACCATAGCTTGCTTCATACCAACAATCTCCGTGGGATTCGACCCTTACTCACGTAAGGTATTACTTGGACGACCCAGTGCACTTGCTGGTCAGTTATGCGAAGTTGTGAAGATATGTTTAGGCCATGGTTCTGTGCATCCATTTTGGTGCCATTGCCAGGGAATCAATTTCGAACAACAATTCACAACCTGAGTAACAATTTCGCATACCAAGTTTTTGGCGCCGTTGCCGGGGATTGTTCGAGTTTTCGACAAGCTTTTGGTCCGGTAACATCAGTGCCAAGTTTGATCCGGCAACAACACCAAGTTTTTGGCGCCGTTGCCGGGGATTGTTCGAGTTTGGACAACTGACGGTTCATCTTGTTGCTCAGATTAGGTAACTTTCTTTTCGTTTTCTTTTCAAAAATTTTAAAAAATTTTTCAAAAAATCTTTCAAAAATTTCTCCTTTGTTTTCGAAAAAAAAAAATTTTTAAAATAAATGTTTTTAAAAATATATTTTTCTTCAGAATTTTTAAGAATGAATTCTAGTGTTTCATGATGATTTGTTAAATCCTGGCTGGCTGTAAGCCATGTTTAATATTTTGGACTGGGGTTTTAACTTACCATCACAAATGAAGAGATTCTCACACACTTAGTTGCTCTATACATGAAAAGTATCAATACATACTAAAGCTTGGCTGGCTATTAAGCCATGCCTAACCCTTTGATTGGAGCTTTAGACTAAAGAGCATAAGATTCCTGGAATTCATATTAAAAATTTTGGAATCCTTATTTTTATTTTTCATAATAATTTTCGGAAAAAAAAATACAAAAAAAAATTAGAAAATCATAGTCATGTTTGAGTTTGGTGTCAATTGTATGTTCATCTTGCATTTTTCGAAAAAATTCATGCATTCATAGTGTTCTTCATGATCTTCAAGTTGTTCTTGGTAAGTCTTCTTGTTTGATCTTTGTATTTGCATGTTTTGTGTCTTTTCTTGTTTTCCATATGCATTCTTGAATTCTTAGTGTCTAAGCATTAAAAAATTCTAAGTTTGGTGTCTTGCATGTTTTCCTTGCATTAAAAATTTTTCAAAAATATGTTCTTGATGTTCATCATGATCTTCATAGTGTTCTTGGTGTTCATCTTGACATTCATAGCATTCTTGCATGCATTCATTGCTTTGATCCATAACTTTCATGCATTGCATCATTTTTCCTGTTTTTCTCTCTCATCATTAAAAATTCAAAAATTAAAAAAATATCTTCCCGTTTTTTCTCTCATAAAATTCGAAAATTTGAGTTGACTTTTTCAAAACTTTTTAAAATCTAGTTGTTTTTATGAGTCAAATCAAATTTTCAATTTAAAATCTTATCTTTTTCAAAATCTTTTTCAAAAATCAAATCTTTTTCATTTTTCTTAGTTATTTTCGAAAATTTTAAAAAAATATTTTCAAAAATCTTTTTCTTAATTTTATATCATAATTTTTGAAAATAATATCATCAATTAATGTTTTGATTCAAAAATTTCAAAGTTTGTTACTTGCTTGTTAAGAAAGATTCAAACTTTAAGTTTTAGAATCATATCTTGTGATTTCTTGTCAATCAAGTCGTTAATTGTGATTTTCAAAATCAAATCTTTTTCAAAAAAAAAACTAATTTCAATCATATCTTTTCAAAAATATCTTCTTATCTTACCTTTTTCAAAAAAAAGTGATTGCAAAATATCTTTTCTAACTTCCTAACTTCTTATCTTTTCAAAATTTGTTTCAACTAACTAACTAACGTTTTGTTTATTTCTTATCTTTTTCAAAACCACCTAACTAACTCTCTCTCTCTAATTTTCGAAAACATCTTCCCCTTTTTTTCAAAATTTCTTTTTTTTATTAATTATTTTAACTTTTGATTTTAAACTTTTCAAAAAAATTACTAACCTTTTTCAAAAAATTATTTTTCGAAAATTACTAACTCTTTTTCAAAAATTATTTTTCGAAAATCCTCTCCCTCTCTCATCCCCTTCTATTTATTTATTCATCTACTAACACTTCTCTTCATCTCACATCACTGCTCCTATCCTTACCCTTGTGTTTGGATTCTTCGTTCTTCTTCACCCCTATTCCTTTTCTTCTTCTACTAACAATAAGGAACCTCTTTACTGTGACATAGAGGATTCCTCTTCTTTTCTTTTTCTCTTCTCTTTCTTATGAGTAGGGACAAAGAAAAAGGCATTCTTGCTGAAGCTGATCCAAAACCTGAAAGGACTCTGAAGAGAAAACTAAGAGAAGCTAAATTACAACAATCGAAAGACAACCTTATTGAAAATTTCGAACAAGTAAAGGAGATGGCAGCCGAACCCAACAACAATAATGCAAGGAGAATGCTTAGTGACTTTACTGCACCTAATTCCAATTTACATGGAAGAAGCATCTCCATTCCTGCCATTGGAGCAAACAACTTTGAGCTGAAACCTCAGCTAGTTTCTCTGATGCAGCAGAACTGCAAGTTTCATGGACTTCCATCTGAAGATCCTTTTCAGTTCTTAACTGAATTCTTGCAGATATATGATCCTGTTAAGACTAATGGAGTAGATCCTGAAGTCTACAGGCTCATGCTTTTCCCTTTTGCTGTAAGAGACAGAGCTAGAATATTGTTGGACTCTCAACCCAAAGACAGCCTGAAATCTTGGGATAAGCTGGTCACGGCTTTCTTAGCCAAGTTCTTTCCTCCTCAAAAGCTGAGCAAGCTTAGAGTGGATGTTCAAACCTTCAGACAGAAAGAAGGTGAATCCCTCTATGAAACTTGGGAAAGATACAAGCAGCTGACCAAAAAGTGTCCTTCTGACATGCTTTCAGAATGGACCATCCTGGATATATTCTATGATGGTTTATCTGAGCTATCAAAGATGTCATTGGATACTTTTGCAGGTGGATCCATTCACCTAAAGAAAACGCCTGCAGAAGCTCAAGAACTCATTGACATGGTTGCTAATAACCAGTTCATGTACACTTCTGAGAGGAACCCTGTGAGTAATGGGACGCCTATGAAGAAGGGAGTTCTTGAAATCGATACTCTGAATGCCATACTGGCTCAGAATAACATATTGACTCAGCAAGTCAATATGATTTCTCAGAGTCTGACTGGAATGCAACCTGCATCCAACAGTACTCAAGAGGCTTCTTCTGAAGAAGAAGCTTATGATCCTGAGAACCCTGCAGTAGCAGAGGTAAATTACATGGGTGAACCATATGGAAACACCTATAATCCATCATGGAGAAATCATCCAAATCTCTCATGGAAGGATCAAAGACCTCAACAAGGCTTTAATAATGGTGGAAGAAACAGGTTTAACAATAATAAACCTTTTCCATCATCCACTCAGCAACAGACAGAAAACTATGAACAAAATACCTCTAATTTAGCAAACTTAGTCTCTGATCTATCCAAGGCCACTGTAAGTTTCATGAATGAAACAAGGTCTTCCATTAGAAATTTGGAAGCGCAAGTGGGCCAGATGAGTAAAAGGATCACTGAAATCCCTCCTTGTACTCTCCCAAGTAATATAGAAGAGAATCCAAAAGGAGAGTGCAAGGCCATTGACATAAGCACCATGGCCGAACCTGTAAGGAAAGGAGAGGACGTGAATCCCAAGGAGGAAGACCTCCTGGGACGTTCAGTGATCAATAAGGAGCTTCCCTCTGAGGAACCAAAGGACTCTGAGACTCATCTAGAGACCATAGAGATTCCATTGAACCTCCTTATGCCATTCATGAGCTCTGATGAGTATTCCTCTTCTGAAGAGAATGAGGATGTTACTGAAGAGCAAGCTGCCAAGTTTCTTGGTGAAATCATGAAGCTGAATGCCAAATTATTTGGTATTGAGACTTTGGAAGATGAACTTCGCTTGTTCACAAATGAACTAAGTGATCTGGATCAACTGACATTGCCTCAGAAGAAACAGGATCCTGGAAAGTTCATAATACCTTGTACTATAGGCACCATGATCTTTAAGGCGCTGTGTGACCTTGGTTCAGGAAAAAACCTCATGCCCCTCTCTGTAATAGAGAAACTGGGAATCTATGGGGTGCAAGCTGCTAAAATCTCATTAGAGATGGCAGACAATTCAAGAAAATAGGCTTATGGACAAGTAGAGGACGTGTTAGTAAAGGTTGAAGGCCTTTACATCCCTACTGATTTCATAGTCTTGGATACTGGAAAGGAAGAGGATGAATCCATCATCCTAGGAAGACCTTTCTTAGCCACAGCAAGAGATGTGATTGATGTGGACAGAAGAGAATTGATCCTTCAAATAAATGAGGACAACCTTGTGTTTACAACTCAAGGATCTCTCTCTGCATCCATGGAGAGGAAGCATAAAAAGCTTCTCTCAAAGCAGAGTCACACAAAGCCCCCACAGTCAAACTCTAAGTTTGGTATTGGGAGGCCACAACCAAACTCTAAGTTTGGTGTCAAACCCCCATATCCAAACTCTAAGTTTGGTGTTGGGAGGTTTCAACAAAGCTCTGCACATCTGTGAGGCTCCATGAGAGCCCACTGTCAAGCTATTGACATTAAAGAAGCACTTGTTGGGAGGCAACCCAATGTTTAATTATCTAATTTTATTTTTGTTTTTCATGTTTTATTAGGTTCATGATCATGAGGAGTCACAAAATAAATATAAAAATTGAAAATGGAATCAAAAACAGCAGAAGAAAAATCACACCCTGGAGGAAGACCTTACTGCTGTTTAAAGGCCAGTAAGAAGCATGTTTTGGGCATTCAACGCCAGAACAGAGCATGGTTCTGGCGCTGAACGCCAGAAATGGGCAGCATCTGGGCATTTGAACGCCAGAAATGCACCCTGGAGGAGAGCTGGCAGTGAACGCCCAGAACAAGCATGGTTCTGGCGTTCAACGCCAGAAATAGGCTACAAATGGGCGTTCAACGCCCAGAACAAGAACCAACCTGGCGCTGAACGCCCAGAGTTGTGTGCAAGGGCATTTTACATGCCCAATTTGGTGCAAGGTTTTAAATCCTTGAACACCTCAGGATCTGTGGACCCCACAGGATCCCCACCTACCTCCACTCACTTCTTCTCACCCCTCTTTCACACAATCCTATAAACACTCTTCCCCAAAACCTTTCACCAATCACCTCAATCTCTCTTCCCCATCACCTCTTCACCACTCACATCCATCCACTCTTCCCCATAAACCTACCTCATAAACTCCACCTACATTCAAAATTCAAAATCAATTTCCCACCCAAACCTACCCTAAATGGCCGAACCTTAACCCCCCTCCCTTCCCTATATAAAGCCTTCCATTCTTCCTCATTTTCACACAACACAACCCTCTCTTCTCTTCTTGGCCGAAACACACCTCCCCCCTCTTCTCCATCTTTTCTTCTTCTTCTTCTTCTTCTTCTTCTTCTTCTTTTCTTTCCTCTCTTGCTCGAGGGCGAGCAAAATTCTAAGTTTGGTGTGATAAAAGCATAAGCTTTTTGTTTTTCC
The DNA here is from genome assembly GCF_000816755.2 of Arachis ipaensis. NCBI lineage: Eukaryota > Viridiplantae > Streptophyta > Magnoliopsida > Fabales > Fabaceae > Arachis > Arachis ipaensis. The sequence continues at coordinate 77,246,828 of NC_029794.2, read as the reverse complement.
ATTACCATTGATGGCAACTAAGACCGGAGAATCCTCTAGAAAAGGGAAAGGGAAGACAAAAGCTTCCACCTCCGAGTCATGGGAGATGGAAAGGTTCATCTCCAAAGCCCATCAAGACCACTTCTATGATGTTGTGGCCAAGAAGAAGGTGATCCCCGAGGTCCCTTTCAAACTCAAAAGAAATGAGTATCCGAAGATCCGACATGAAATTCAAAGAAGAGGTTGGGAAGTTCTAACAAACCCCATCCAACAAGTCGGTATCTTAATGGTTCAAGAGTTCTATTCCAATGCATGGATCACTAGGAACCATGATCAAAGTAAGAACCCGAACCCAAAGAATTATCTCACCATGGTTCGGAAGAAATACTTAGATTTTAGTCCGGAAAATGTGAGGTTGAACCCTTACTCACGTAAGGTATTACTTGGACGACCCAGTGCACTTGCTGGTCAGTTATGCAAAGTTGTGAAGATATGTTTAGGTCATGGTTCTGTGCATCCGTTTTGGTGCCATTGCCAGGGAATCAATTTCGAACAACAATTCACAACCTGAGTAACAATTTCGCATACCAGTTTTTATTTATTTATTTTTAACATTAAAATATTATTTTTAATTAAATATTATTATTTAATATTTTATTATTATTTATTATTTTATCATTAATTTTTCGAAAATTACCCTGCTTTAACTTTTAACCTTTAAAATTCGCTTTTTACTACCCGTAACTTTTAATATTTCTACTTTAACCACCCTAACTTTCAAAAATTACAAAATAACCCCTCAAACACCAAAATATTTACTTCCTTGCCCTTTGTAAGATATAAAAGGTGTTCTTCAATGTTCTTTACCACACTCAAAGTGTTCTTCATGTTCTTCGTATATTCTTCAAATTCTTTCTCTATTTTTACCCGTTTTTCAGTCTTTTCAGCAACCGATTTTTACCAAAATTCAAAATAAATTCCCAGCCACTAAAACCCCATCTTTTCTACATGATTTTAACATGCAGGAAATCAGATATCTTTGGCCCACAAGTCAAGCTAAGCAAGAGATCTAAGGAAGAACATCAAGAAAACACTTGTTTAAGCATGTTTCCTTGAAAACTGAATTGAAAGGGGAAAGGAACAGCCATCTCACCTTATTTCCATCCTTGATAAGTTACATGGTTATGTAAAGGAAGAAGGGAGGATCATTTTGGTGAAATCGGAGTTTTGATTTGAGTTTTAGTTCAGAAGAAATCAAGCTTTGAAGATTAAGTGTTCATGAAAGTTTCTCTCTTTTCTCTCTTGTTATTTTCAGCCAAAATGATGAAACGAGACAGCCTTGGAGGTCTTGGGGGTGTAAGGTGAGTTGTGATTGGTTGGCTTGGAGGTGGATTAAAATAATATTAAAATATCTCTGGTGTACAACTACTTAAACTAGGTGTATCGGAACACTCGAAAAAATATCTCTAAAAATTATTTTCTGAGCTACTAGCATAAATAACACTAGTAACATATTTATTATGAGAATAGAACGTGTATAATGAGGCGATCATTGCTAAATTCATCAGAGAGTGATGGTGCTAAGCTGCACCAGTAAACCATAAACCCGGTTAAACCGATTTTCTGTTTTTAACAAAAACAGACCAGGTAACCTTATAATATCATTCAAGCATTTTCTAATACTAATATAATGATAATATTATACTATTATCTCTCTCCTCTCATGAATCAAGTCCAGTTCGTCAAACAGAGACTATTTACAAAAATCAAAATCAAAACTGCCAACCGATACAGTTCAAAAACTAGGTTCTTCGCGATTGCATTATCGAGCTTGCCTCAGAGGAGGTTCTAGCTTAAGGATGACATAATGATAATGAGGATTGAGATTCTTGATGATATAACAGAGGTGTTCCCTTTACTAATCTTCCGGAGAAATCCGTACTTTCAGAAAAGATCTCATGTACTCGAAAATTAGGGTTGTTACAGTCTGCGTCCACGAGGCGTCATTTGGGTCCTGTTCACACCAAACAATTGATATCAAGGTGATTAGTCTCAATATCTCAAGTATAGTACTTCAAAGTCCCAAATGCATGATACATTAATCAGTTAGATAAACCTAAATAGCATATAGACACAGCCAGAGTATGCTTAGAAGCATAGTTAGTCTGTCCATCAGACTCTACAGGAACAAACGACTCAGATATCATAATGTAACACCCTACCTCACAGAGCTTTACACTTAAGTTCATAAATTAGAGGTGGTGAGGTATTATGACCTCTAAAAGTAAAATGCGTATATAGAAATATATGAAAAGAAGTTTGATTAGGAGCTTTGAAGAAAGAGTTGAGCAAAACCGAACTTGAAAGTCGCAACACACTCGAACGGTTAAGAATAAAATGCATGATTGGTGAAATAGAAGAAAACACAATACTTATAAGATAAGAGTTTCAAAAGAAGTACATATTAACAAGCTCCAGACTCGACCTTCGAAGCAAAAGCCGACGAGAGTATATACATACATATATACAACCCAAAATTACCCAAAATATAAATACAGATCCTGGTTCTCCAAAGTCGACTTCTAAGAGGCACAAAATACATGTTCTACACCAAAATGGAGAATACTACACACACACATACATACACATGCACACACACATATATACATACATAAAGCATAATATCCCAAAGAAGATCTTCGCTTCTATGGAGCCTCCAGTATGCTCAGCAAGGTGCCTCACATCCTGCATCTGAAAAACAATAGAATATGTATAAAATGAGAGCCAAGGGTCCTTAGTATAGTAAAGGTGTCCAATATAGATAATAAATAATGTCTCAAATAGCCAGAGGCAATCCAAAAACAACTCATATTCATATCCTAAAGTTTTCACTAAACCAGAAATAAGATAACTATATTTAAAGAATCTAATATAACTCTTCACTTTCCGTTCTCTGCAAACCTCCAATTCACCATGTGGAACAATCCTCAGCGCCTCCTCCACCTGCCAGAGGGATCTCTCAGAAACAATCACAAGCAAGACAGACAAGGAAAACACAGATATCGATAGCAGATATAGCAAATAGATCAAGTAGCAGTTAATTACAGTTAAGCAATTAGGGTGGGCCAATCGTCGATTCGGAATTTCTTCTCAATAAAAGAATCACTTCATTGCAAGTATAGATCCAAACCAATAATTGACCCACATTAGAGTTTAATTTTGTTTGTCATGAGTGCAAATCAATAAAAATTCCAAAAATATTAGATCTCGGGTCGTCACTCAAAGGAATTGTGGTGAGGTTTGCACGTTATCGGTTATGAGGTTTAAGGGGGTGTTTTGCGGATAAGAAGACAATAATCTAATGACAAGAAAGTAAAGCAAACAACTAAAGATAACAAATACTAAAGAGGCATTCATGGTAAGAATTGAGAATCAAGGTCTTCTATCCTAGTCATTAATTATAACACAACAATTACCAAGAGCTAAGCCTATTACGTTATCTCCAACATCGAGAGAAAGTGAAATAGGCCTAGTTAATCCCAATCCATAAGTAGCATCAATGGAAACAAGATTAACTAACAACTCTAGATCACCAACATAAGTTGGATATTAATGACTCAAGAGTACCAAACTTCTCTTTTCAAGCCAAGAATGTTAAAAAATCTACTCTAAAACTAAGCCAAGAATTTTATCAAACACTTGGTGTGCATAAAAAGAAAAGCATATTAAATTAACATAATAATGAAATCTACTACTACCAAATGTAAGAAAATAACAACAATAACTCAAACAAGCATTAAGAGAACATAAAACATCAAATTGAATTAAATGAAATTAAAAGTAAAAAAAGTGTTTATAAACGAAAAAGTGGCACAAATGAAGAATTAACAAGATAAACTAAGAAAATTAAGGCAATAGAACAATGAAAAGTAAAAGAAACTAGATCAAAGAAAGAATTAAAACCTAAATCTACCCTAATTCTAGAGAGAAGAGGGAGCTTCTCTCTCTAGAAAATGACCTAAAGCATGGTTACTAAGCTACCATAATTGCTCCCTCTTTTGTTCCTTCTTGAATTTGGCTTCAAATACTTCAGAAATGAGTTGGATTTGGGCTTGGATAAGCTCAGAAATCGTCAACCATGTTTTCTTTAAGTTGGTCACGTGACAAGTGTCACGCATACGCAGGATGTCACGTGTACGCGCGGCCTGATGAAACTCTCACTCACGCGTACGTGTGAGGCATGCGTGTGCATGTCCATGAATTCCTACCAAATCCTTATTTCTTCATGAATTCTCCACTTTGCATGCTTTTTCTTCACATCTTTAGTCCAATATTTGCCTTCTAAGCCAGTAATCACTTAACAAACACATCAAGGAATCGAGTGGAATTAAAGTGAATTAAATTTAGAGAATTAAAAGTTTAAAAAGCATGTTTTTACTCTTAAGCACAATTTAAGGAGAATTTGCAAAACTATGCTATTTCATTGAATAAATGTGAGATAAGTTGATAAAATTTACTAAATTTAACATAAGATAAACCCTAAAATTTGCATTTATTAGTCGTTCACGCTTGCACTATCCGTCGTACACGAGTATTTCGAGCAAAGGAAGGGTTCTGCGTATGCATGTTCCACGTACGCGAGTGTGTGGTAGAGCCTAAAAATCGCGTCGCGTGACACTGTCACATACGCAACTCTATCAAATTTACCAAAAGTTTGTTAAGTTTAGAAAAGTCAGTTTTTCATACCAAACTTCAAATGTGCATAACATTGTTGTTAAAAATTATTTTCAGTCTATTCTTCAGAGTTTTTACCAAAGCTTCAAATGCTCTAGTTTTCCAAACTTTTCAATTCGAAACCTGTATGTGTGTGTGTGTGTATGTGTGTGTATGTGTGTGTGTGTGTGTGTGTGTGTGTGTGTGTGTGTGTGTGTGTGTGTGTGTGTGTGTGTGTGTGTGTGTGTGTGTGTGTGTGTGTGTGTGTGTGTGTGTGTGTGTGTGTGTGTGTGTGTGTGTGTGTATGTATTTTACTTTTAGAGGTCATAATACCTCACCACCTCTGATTTACGAACTTAAGTGTAAAGCTCTATGTGGTAGGGTGTTACGGTGATATGGATTCCCCTCTAGTAATGCCGCTACCACTGGTGCGTATTTGATCTTGGTACACTGCCATCTGTTGCTGCATCCGCTGAAGCTGCTCTAGCTCTGACCTCCACTATAGCGGAGTTGTTGCCATCATCTCTAATCTCCTAAGATTGCTGGGTTGAAACCTCCTATCTTTGCATGTAGGAATCTTATGTAACACATGTTATGATTAAGATTGTAGTCCTTAATTGAAAACTTTATACCACATGATGTTAACTCACATAATGATCTGCAGACCACTTATAAACAAATCTCTCCTTGTTCTCCTTCAAGGTGTGAGTATATGTGAAGGTCTCTACTATCGTTGCATCATGATCCAACGACTTAGACTACGCAGGTTGAAACAACTTGTTAAATCAAGTAATAATGACATTATATTTCAAAGACAAAACGAACTTAATAATAAAATGAAACAAGTTATATACCAGTCTAGTCTTTATCTTCATGAAAGTCGCTAACCCACTAATTTACTTCAACGACATGGTCGATGCCCTGTCAGCTCTGTTCGTAAGAGGACGATGCTTGAACCCCTCATCAGTCACCCAATGGACGTATAGTGCATTTTTAATGTCCGGAAGGAGCCAAATATTGAGTTGGTCGCACCGCTCATGTATGTCCTCCAGCATCTGCTGAAGCTTCCTAGTCATCCAATGGTCGAAGATCTTTCTGATCATAGAATCGTGAGTATTGTCCCATATAAATTTCTCCTACACAAAGAACATTTAGCACTTGTTAATCGAAATTAAATACATAATTAAAAAATAAAAGATAAAAACTAACTAAAGTTTGAATTTGTTGAGTTTTGACCATCCACTTCTGAAACCATCGGTCTCTGGTTTCAACAGGGGTCTTCTTATAGCTCGGCTATGGTGGTCGCATATTAGCTTGATGAAATTAGTACATTCCTATGTACATGCATTGTTATTTGGCACAAACCTATCAATGAAAAACTTAAGATTAGTAGTTTACTAAAAGGTTATTTGAAGTAATCTATAAACTTCAATTATATTTAGATTTTTTAGAAATTTTGGCAGAGTTTCACCTCTAACTAGAAGGTGCCAAGAAACTCAATCCATCAACAATTCACTTAACCAATTCACAAACAAACCACTATAAAATTATATGACTTAAGCAACAGCATCCATCAACAATCAAGAATTCTCAAACACTTTCAGTAGTTCAAACCTACTAAACCTAAATTGAACCTATCTTAACAACCTAAATGCACTAAAACTAGAAAATTGAATGTAACTACTTAAACTAACTAACTAAAATGGAAAACATAAGATTAACAACTGCATATGTTGAATGAGAATGTCAAAATAGTTTGCATATAAATGACTTGAAAATAGTACTCACATCGTCAAGCCATTAGGCCAAATCATCATCTGTACGATAGGAGGTGGTAAAGGGGAATCTGGCTAGGATCCATAAGAGGATTCTGGCACCACGGTGTGTGTTACTGGAGGAGGCACTGTCCTCTAAATAGTGGGTAGCTAAGCGGATGGAGTTGGTGGAGGAGTTCACTCTGGTGAAGCAGTTGGACGACTTCCTAGTGGCGGGCATTGCACAACAGAAGGAGCCACGCAGTTGGGGTTAGGGACCATAATGAATGGCTGACTATGTGCAGGATTGCCTGTGACATCCCATGTAACGACCCAACTTTCAGCGTGTCATGATCATATTAGAAGCTAAGTGTTACAAACTTGCTTTCCTATTTATTAACTAATATTTATTATATGAGCCTGTTTCGTTATTAAAGTGCATTTATATCGCGGGATAATTTTTTTGAAAACACATTGAATTTGTTAAGCCGAAACATTCATAGATAAAATCACAAGTAATAACAAATAAAGCAGTACCAGAACTTTCACATATATACATCGCACATTGATTAACATCACTAGGAGTAGCTAGCTATTAACTATTTACATATGTGTGTGTATGTGTGTGTGTGTGTGAGAGACATCTCCTAATCCCTCTAAACTACAAAGGCGAGGGAATAACACTCTAGGTCTTCAAAACTCGGGTCAAGCTGAACGTCGTCAAAATGCATAATATCATCCATCATCCCTCTGCACGATCATACGTTATTATTGGGACGCCGGTGCTCCATTTGAAGGGAGAACGAAGGAGAGGGGTAAAAAATTGAGGAGTTCTTAGTAAGGTTGGGGTTGTTAGTTAAGTTCATTAATTCTTTATTAGTACCAAATAACCGTACCTGAAGACAAAATACAGGAAATTAGTAGATAAACAGAAAATACAGAAAAATAGTAAACAAACAGAGAATAAAGAATATAGAATACAATACAACAAGAAAAGTACACACACGTATAGAATGTACATCAAGGAATATATGCGGCAAAAAAGTATGGTGCATGTCTATCCTATGTAGGTCATGAGTTCACATGTCGGTTTATACCCTGCAGTTTGACATTACCTAGGCACAAGTTCCAGATATGACTTTCTAGTTGCATCAGTTGCATACAAGTCGTATGGCTAAAACCATATCCACGCCGAATCGTTAGTTAGGAATTTAAAAGAGTGGAATTCGTTGTGATTATAGCTACCAACCGAAAATTACCGGCGATGACCAAAGTTTAAAAGAAGAATGCCACAATTCAAATTAATAAAAACTGGGAGTTTTACTTCTTGGGTCATTTTCCCTTGGACTAGCAATTAAGTTTGCAGGTTTGGTTGTGAAATCGGGGTTTTCATGTATAAAACGGAAATTAAAGGCAATAGAAATGGAATAAACTAAAGCAATGAAATCACAAGCATGAAAAAGAACAACTATTAATCTAGCACTAGATTTAAAGACTAGTAATGCAAGTTAAAAAATTTCTAAGCAATAAACTAATGAGGACATAATTAAATGCATGAACGAGCCTTGACTTGGAGTTGAGAGTTAAGGAATTCTATCCCTGTCATAATCACAACCTTGGCAATTAAAATGGGTTAATCTCACTTAGTTAATCTTTAAACAATGAGGAAAAAGAAGTAGGCATAATTGGCCTTAATCCACAAATCCTACCTAACATACTAATTGAGCTTAGTAAAAAGCTAGCATTAGTGGAAACAAGAACAACTAACAACCCAAAATAACCACTTAATCTTGGAAATTAACTCTAGGATCCTAGTTACTCAAACCCCAAGCCAAAGAGTGAAAATCTACTCTATATCATAATAGACATTGGATGCATGAAAATTAACTCTGCATAACTGAACCAGCAAGTGCACAGGGTCGTCCAAGTAATTCCTGAGGTGAGTCAGGGTCGATCCCACAGAGATTGTTATTTTGAATCAAGCTATAGACACCTTGTAGATCTTAGTCAGGCAATTAGTAAAGATAGTTTGTTGAGATAAACGCATAAAACAAGAATAGGGATGAAGTTACTTAATTTGAGTAAAAACAGTGATAAGAGAATGGTTGAGGCTTTAAAGATACTTCATTCTTCTAGGTCAACCTTTCATCCTATCTTTCTTAAACTGTGAGTAATTCCTTCCATGGCAAGCTATAAGTGATCAACGCCGGTTTAATGGCCGCCAATCTTCCTCCCTCAGGCTGAACGCCAGGTTTAGTGTGCACCCAACCTGAATGAGGGTGAAGCTCCTACAGTTCATCCCCCTTGATGATCCTACTCAAAACGCCACAGACAAGGTCGAATCTTCTGGATCAGAGAATACTGTGCCTTTAGTTCTAGCCTATACCACAAACACCCTAATCTCCCCATACCTCGGCTGAACTGGTGTCTCGAGAAGCCCCCAACGAACAGTATTACTTTTATTAATCCATGAAAATCAGCAGAGCTCCTAACCTTAACCTTAGGAGGTTAGTGACTCATACATGGGTGATCTTCTCCTATATATACTAATCTGATGACAAAGGATTACAAAAATAAGATAAACTAAGTTGACAGTGCAAAAATCCACTTCTCAGGCCTACTTGGTGAGTGTTTGGGCTGAGCTTGAGTGTCTCCCACGTGCTAATGTCCCTTAGGGGCATTGAATGCTGGCTAGGGACCCCCTTTTGGGCGTTGAACTCCAGTTGCTCCCTTGTGGGCGCTGGACGCCAAGACTAGGGCTGATGGCTCTCATTGAATGCCAGTTTTAGGCCTTCATTTTCGAAACAAAGTATGGACCATTATATATTTCTGGAAAGATTTGGATGTTAGCTTTCCATAGCCATTAACAGCATACCATTTGGACCTTTATAGCTCTAGAAAAGCCCCGTCGGGTGCACAGAGGTCAGATCCTGACAACATCTGTAGTCCTTTTTCTGCTTCTGAATCAGACTTCTGCTCAAGCTCCTCAATTTCAGCCAAAAAATACCTGAAATCACCATAAAACACACAAACTCAAAGTAGAATCCAATAATATGAATTTTGCACTAAAACCTATGAAAATATAATAAAACTTAAATAAAACATACTAAAAACTATATGAAAACAATGCCTAAAAGCATATAAAATATCTGCTCATCAGAACACCAAACTTAAAATGTTGCTTGTCCCAAAGAAACCAAAAACAAAGTAGGATAAAAACATGATAAGAATACAATGAATATCATAGTTCTCCATGAAGCCCAGTTTCAATTAAATGAGCGGCACTAGTAGCTTTTTGCTTCTGAACAGTTTTGGCATCTCACTATCCATTGAGGCTCAGAATGATTGGCTTCTTTAGGAAATCATAATCTAGATGATATTATTAATTTTCCTAGTTAAGTTCTTTTTTATTCTTGAACACGACTCCTTTAGAGTCTTAGCCGTGACCCTAAGCACTTTGTTTTCTAGTATTACCACCAGATACATAAATGCCATAGACACTTTAACAGGGTGAACCTCTTAGGATTGTGACTCAGCTTTGCTAGAATCCCTAGTTAGTGGTGTCCAGAGTTCTTAAGCACACTATTTTCTTTGGACCGCGACTTTAACTGGTCAGTCTCAAGTTTTTAAGTTGATATCTTCACACCACAAGCATATAGTTAGAGAACCAGCTCAATTGAACTGTTTAGGCTAAGATATTTCTTCTTTTATGCCCTCATAACCATTGATGCTCAAAGCCTTGGATCCTTTTGCCCTTGCCTTTTGGTTTAAAGGGTTATTGGCTTTTTGCTCTTGCCTTTTGGTTTTAAGAGCTATTGGCTTTTTCTGCTTTTTATTTCTCTTTTTTTTTATTACTTTTTGCTGCTTTTTCTTGCTTCAAGAATCAATTTTTGGATTTTTTAAATCATCAATAATATTTTACTTTTATCATCATTCTTTCAAGAGCCAACATTCTTTACTCCAATATAAAAAATACACTGTTTATTCATACATTCAGAAAACAAAAGCAATCCCACCACATCATATAATTGAACTACTCTTAATATATAACTCGAAATTCATGCATCTTACTTTTCTTTTTTAATTAAAAATTTTCTTTTAAGCAATGTGGGAGATGGATGGAATATTTCATAACTTTAAGACATAATGATAGATGATCATGCACTAGAAACAGACAATAGAACAAAATACATGGAAAACAGAGAAATATAAGCAACAGGGGAGTAAAGGGAACGATTCCACCTTAGTGATGGCGGCTACTACTCCTCCTGGAAGATCCAATGGAGTGCTTGATTTTCTCTGTGTCACGCCCATGCCTCTGTTGTTCTTCCCTCATAACTCTTTGTTCTTCCCTTAGGGCTCTTTGATTTTCTCTTATGTCATTAAGGATGGTGAAGTCTTCTTCATGTTTGACGTGGCGAAAATTGGCGAGTTAAGAAATTATTATAAGAGATACGTTGCAAGTATAGTTCTTAACCAACCAAAAATCCGCTTATCAATTTAGAAGGGTTGTCACAAAATTAGAATTAAAATACTGGGAGTATGAATCCCAGGTCGTCTCCCAACGAGTTGTAGAAAGGTGTGCTATTTTATTAATCAGATGTTTTCTAAAATGGTTTGAGTTGATAAACAGGAAATTAAATCAGAGAATTTATGTAAATTAAATAAAAACCTTGACTGGGAGTAGATTAGTTGGAAGCCCTATCCTTGATGGAGTTCTCCCAAGATCAATTGCTAATTGAAGGTTGCCTGCTCAGTTATCCTTTACCAGGTAAAGGAAAGTTAAGCAAGTTGGAAGTCAGTTTCTATTCACAAGTTCTAATCCTCTCCCTTGGGAAGGACTAGTGTCAGTAATTAGAGGGCGACCCAATGCTAAACCCAATTATAATTGAACTCTTGAGCATCCAACTCAAGATCCTCCTTTCAATCAACTCCCAATCAAGTTATGGAACTACTCGCTCATTATGAATGTAAAATTCGCAAAATAAGAAAGGGAAGTAAAGAAAGACATGATAAATAATAATCGAAGGATCAATTAAAAATAAAAGTAGTTCTTGTATTAATTAATTCTAAAAATAATCCAATAGTAACTCTGAATAAATTAAGGATATGAAAGAGTAAGTGACAAGTAAGGAAACAAACTAGAATGATGAAGTCTTGACAGAGGTAATAACTCTTCTCAATATCCCAATCCAAAAAGTAATAAAAACAAAATCCTAAAAACTATGAATGTGTAGAGAGAAAACCTAGAGGAGGAGTAAAAATCAGATCTAAAACTAAAATTATGCGAAATGAATGTTGTCCTCTTGTCTCTGCATGTTCCCTGGCTCTAATCTGCTTTTCTGGGCCGAAAACTGGGTCAAAACAGGGCCCAAAATTGCCCCCAGCAAATTCTGCAAATTCTGCAGATTGCGCATATCACGCGAGCGCGTCATCCACGCGTTCACGTCATCCAGCGTTTTGCCTTGCCACGCGTGCGCATCGTCTACGCATTCGCGTCACTCGTGCAGCTTCCAATTCACGTGTTCGCGTCAGGCACGCGAGCGCGTCACTGCAATTTCCTCTATTTTGCGTGGTCGCGTGAGCCATGCGTCCGCGTCACTTCTCGCTGGTCATCTCCTCAATTTATTGTGTTCCTTCCATTTTTGCAAGCCTCCTTTCCAATCTCCAAGTCATTCATGCCCTATAAAGCTTGAAACACTTGACACACAGATCACGGCATCGAATGGAATAAAGGAGAATTAAAATACATAATTAAAAGTCTCTAGGAAGCAGTTTTCAACCATGGAGTAATTTTGGGAAGGAATTGTAAATACATGCTAAATTAATGAATAAGTGGGTAAAGATTCGATCAAATCACACGATTAAACACAATATAAACCATAAAATAATGGTTTATCAACCTCCCTACACTTAGACATCAGCATGTCCTCATGCTTAGCTGAAGGAGATAAAATAAATGAGTAAGAACATGTAAAGCTCATGCAATGCAATGCAACCTATATATGTGAATGTAACTATATGATTCTTGTCCACTTGGTCAAAAGTAAATAAGCTCTTCAAGAAAATCACAAATCAAATTCCACTAATTCAATTCTTATACAGTAACAACAGATAAAAATGCAAGAAAGTAGCTCATGAAAGCAGGGAACATAGAATTTAAGCATTGAACCCTCACTGATGATGTATGTATGCTCTAATCTCTCTAGTGTATAGGGTAATCACTCTATCCTTCTCTAATCATGCTTTCTAATTTTTGTTCTTCACCTAACCAATCAACAACATTTAATGTACCAATGCAAACATCATGAGGTCTTTTCAAGGTTGTAATGGGGCCAAGGTAAGGGTAAGGGTGCATATATAGCTAAGTAAGCTTATAAATTGAATCTTTAACTAACCCAAGCTTTCATCTAACACCCATACATATTCTATATAACTTAAATTTCACACCTAGTTACCCAAAATTCCCTTTTCACATTCCTTACTCATGTATCAACTTTTATTTTAATTTTATCATACATGCATTGATCTTTGAATTTTTTAACTTAAAATTAGGGTAATTTTGTCCCCTTATTTATTTAAGGGATAAGCTTAATTTGGATAAGTGAGCTGGTGCACGAATTATGAATCACACTTTTCACAACTCGTACCACTGACCAGCAAGTGCACTGGGTCATCCAAGTAATACCTCACGTGAGTAAGGGTCGAATCCCACGGAGATTGTTGGTTTGAAGCAATCTATGTTTATCTTGTAAATCTAAGTTAGGAAGTCAATTATGTTTATCAGTTGAATTGCAAATAAACAATAGAGCATGGATTATAGGTTACTTGTTATGCAGTAATGGAGAATATGTTGGAGTTTTGGAGATGCTTTGTCTTCTGAATCTCTGCTTTCCCCTGTCTTCTTGTTCACGCACGCACGTCCTCCTATGGCAAGCTGTGTGTTGGTGGATCACCGTTGTCAATGAATACCTTCCATCCTTCCAGTGAAAACTACGCTCACGCGCTCTGTCACAGCACGGCTAATCACCGATTGGTTCTCGATCCAGTTGGAATAGGATTTACTATCCTTTTGCGTCTGTCACTAACGCCCAGCCTTCAGGAGTTTGAAGCTCGTCACAGTCAGTCAATGCTTGAATCCTACTCGGAATACCACAGACAAGGTTTAGACTTTCCGGATTCTCATGAATGCCGCCATCAGTTCTAGCTTATACCATGGAGATTCTGATTAAGGAATCTAAGAGATACTCATTCAATCGTATATAGAACGAAGGTGGTTGTCAGGCACACGTTCATGATTTGAGGAAGGTGATGCGCCAGTTTACGTCATCTATCCTTGTGCAAAGTATAAACTATTATATATTGCTGGAAAGCCCTGGATGTCTACTTTCCAACACAATTGGAAGCATGCCATTTTGAGTTCTGTAGCTCTAGAAAATCCACTTTGCGTGCAGGGAGGTCAGAATCCAACAGCATCAGCAGTCCTTTTTCAGCCTGAATTAGATTTTTGCTCAGCTCCTTCAATTTCAGCCAGAAAAACACCTGAAATTACAGAAAAGCACACAACTCATAGTAAAGTCTAGAAATATGAATTTTTCCTAAAAACTAATAAAAATAGACTAAAAACTAACAAAAACATACTCAAAACTATATGAAATTATCCCCAAAAAGCGTATAAAATATCCGCTCATCACAACACCAAACTTAAACTGTTGCTTGTCCTCAAGCAACTAGATAAATAAAATAGAAGACTAATAGGTTGAGAAGCAATAATATCTCAGAGTTTTTGATTGAAGCTCAGATTCTAATTAGATGAGCGGGACTAGTAGCTTTTTTTGCTTCTGAACAGTTTTGGCATCTCACTTTATCCATTGAAGCTCAGAGTGATTGGCATCTATAGGAACTTAGAATTCAGATAGTGTTATTGATTCTCTTAGTTCAGTGTGATGATTCTTGAACATAGCTTCTTTATGAGTCTTGGCTGTGGCCCTAAGCACTTTGTTTTCCAGTATTACCACCGGATACATAAATGCCACAGACACATAACTGGGTGAACCTTTTCAGATTGTGACTCAGCTTTGCTAAAGTCCCCAATTAGAGGTGTCCAGAGTTCTTAAGCACACTCTTCTTTTTGCTTTGGACCTTGACTTTAACCGCTCAGTCTCAAGTTTTCACTTGACACCTTCACGCCACAAGCACATGGTTAGGGACAGCTTGGTTTAGCCGCTTAGACTAGGATTTTAGTCCTTTAGGCCCTCCTATCCACTGATGCTCAAAGCCTTGGGATCCTTTTCCTTTGCCCTTGCCTTTTGGTTTTAAGGGTCATTGGCTTTTTCTGCTTGCTGCTCTCTTGAGTTGATTTGGGACGCCCTTTGTGTTGGTGGTCCACCTGGCTCCAGGGATACATATGTCCTCTAGAATCTTATCCAGGTCAATATCTGCTCTCATCATCCTCCTATTGAAGGAGTTTGGATCATCCTTTAGCTGAGGTAGCTTTAAGATCTCCCTGATCTTGTCAGGGGTAGTATGAACAATCTTCCCTCTGACCATGGTACGAAACTCATAGAAGGCAGTTCCAGATAGTTTTTGCTTGTCAGTCTGCCACATATTAGCATAGAACTCCTGGACCATGTTCCTTCCTACTTTCGTTTCAGGATTAGCTAGGACTTCCCAGTTCCTGCTTCGAATTTGCTCCTGGATCTCCGAATATTCATCTTCTTTCAGATCGAATCTAACTTCTGGGATCACTGATCTCAGACCCATTACTTTAAGATAATGGTCTGAATGTTCTTTAGATAAGAACTTCCCTTGATTCCAAAGTGGTTTTGGAACGCTCTCTTTCTTGCCTCTTGGAGTGGGTTGTTTTCCTTTAGGAGCCATGATCTTAGTGATCTCGGATAAACACAACAAACTTAGAGGTTTGCTTGTCCTCAAGCAAAAGAAAAGAAAGGAGAGGGATAGAAGGAGAGCTAGGTGCAATTGTTGATGGAGGAGGAGGGAGGCCGAATCCAAATTTAAAGGGATGGGGGGTGGGTTTTCGAAAAATTGGAAAAGATAAGATAAAAAGATTGAGTTAAAAAAGATAAGATAGAAGATATAGTTTAATTTTGAAAAGATATGATAGATTTTTGAAAAAGATAAATCTGAATTTTGAAAAAGATAATATGGAGATTTGAAAAAGATATGGATTAGTTGAAAAGATTTTTGAGTGAAAAAGATAGATTTGTTTTCCAAAAAGATTTGAAAAGAGTTGGATTGAATTTGGAAAGATGGATTTTTAGAAATTAAGGATTTTAGAAATCAGGGTTCTTGACATGTTCATGTAAAAATCATGCATTGAAGCATAAAATTTGAAATTAAAATGGAAATACGTGTGGAAAAAATGAATTTGGCTCCTCCCTGCCTTCCTGGCGTTTGAACGCCCAAACACTGCCTGTTTTGGGCGTTCAGCGCCCAATTGCTGCTCTCCTGGGCGTTCAACGCCCAGCTGCTGCCATTACTGGCGTTCAACGCCCAGTGGGTGCCCCTTTCTGGCGTTGAACGCCCAACTGCTACCATCACTGGCGTTCAGCGCCCAGTGGATGCCCATTTTGGGCGTTGAACGCCCAAAATGCACTTTTACTGGCGTTTTCTTGCCAGTGAGATCTTTTTCTCTTTTTTGTGTGCCGAGGTCTTCTGTAAATGATTATTTACCTTGTTATCAATGAACTCTATATAAACAAATAAAAATAAAAATAGAAATAGGGCAAAAATGCTTAGAGGATTGTTGCCCCATTGCTAGGTTGCCTCCCAGCAAGCGCTTCTTTATTGTCTTTAGCTAGACCTTGCTGAGCTTTTAATCTAGCTT
>NC_029794.2:77201974-77230375 GCF_000816755.2 Arachis ipaensis | reverse complement strand
CTCAACCCATTTTGATACATAGTCAACTGCCACCAGAATATAAGTGTTTGAGTATGATGGTGGAAAAGGTCCCATGAAGTCAATTCCCCATACGTCAGACAACTCAATCTCCAAGATTCTTTGTTGAGGCATGGCGTAACCATGAGGCAGATTGCCAGCTCTTTGCCAACTGTCACAGTTACGTACAAACTCTCGGGAATCTTTATAGAGTGTGGGCCAATAGAAGCCACATTGGAGGACCTTGGTGGCTGTTCGCTCACCTCCGAAATGGCCTCCATATTGAGATCCGTGGCAATGCCACAGGATCCTCTGTGCTTCTTCTCTAGGCACACACCTACGGATAATTCCGTCTGTACATCTCTTAAAGAGATAAGGTTCATCCCACAAGTAGTACTTTGCATCAGTAATCAATTTCTTCTTTTGTATCCTGTTGTACTCCTTGGGTATGAACCTTGCAGCTTTATAGTTTGCAATATCGGCAAACCATGGTGCTTCCTGAATGGCGAATAAATGCTCAACAGGAAACGTCTCAGAGATCTCAAGAGAAGGGAGAGACGTCCCTTCCACTGGCTCTATCCGGGACAGATGATCAGCCACTTGGTTCTCTATCCCTTTTCTGTCTCTTATTTCTACATCAAACTCTTGCAGAAGCAATACCCATCTGATGAGCCTGGGTTTTGAGGGTAATTTTTCAATTACCTCTATTTTTGCTTGATCCACCTCTATTCCCTTGTTTGAGATTTTATGCCCAAGAACAATTCCTTCAGTCACCATGAAGTGACACTTTTCCCAGTTTAAAACTAGGTTGGTTTCTTGGCATCTTTTCAGAACAAGTTTCAGGTGATCAAGACAGGAGCTGAATGAGTCCCCATATACTGAGAAGTCATCCATGAAGACTTCCAGAAATTTTTCCACCATGTCAGAGAAAATAGAGAGCATGCATCTCTGGAAGGTTGCAGGCGCATTACAAAGCCCAAAGGGCATCCTTCTATAAGCAAACACTCCGGATGGACATGTGAATGTTGTTTTCTCTTGATCTTGGGGATCCACTGTAATCTGGTTATAGCCTGAATAACCATCCAAAAAGCAGTAATAATCATGACCTGCTAGTCTTTCTAGCATCTGGTCTATGAATGGTAAAGGAAAATGATCCTTTCTGGTGGCTGTATTGAGCCTTCTGTAGTCAATACACATGTGCCACCTTGTAACTGTTCTTGTAGGAACCAGTTCATTTTTTTCATTATGAATCACTGTCATGCCTCCCTTTTTTGGGACGACTTGAACAGGGCTCACCCAGGGGCTATCAGAAATGGGATAAATAATCCCAGCCTCTAGTAATTTGGTGACCTCTTTCTGCACCACTTCCTTCATGGCTGGATTTAGCCGCCTCCAATAGGATTTTGTGCATGCATCTAGCTGGGCTTATGCCCTTAAGGTCACCTATGGACCACCCAAGAGCTGTCTTGTGTGTCCTTAGCACTTGAATAAGTGCTTCCTCTTCCTGTGAACTTAGAGCAGAGCTTATGATCACTGGAAAAGTATCACCTTCTCCTAGAAATGCATATTTCAAGGATGGTGGTAATGGCTTGAGCTCGGGTTTAGGAGGTTTTTCCTCTTTTAGAAGAAATTTCAGAGGCTCTTTCATGTCCTCTGAATCCTCCAAATCAGGCTGAACATCTTTAAAGATGTCTTCCAACTCTGATTCGAGACTCTCAGCCATGTTGATCTCTTCTACCAAGGAGTCAATAAGATCAACTTTCATCCAGTCTGTTGATGTGTCTGGATGCTGCATGGCTTTGACAGCGTTCAACTTGAACTGATCATCATTGACTCTCAGGGTTATTTCCCCCTGTTGGACGTCAATAAGGGATCGTCCAGTTGCTAGGAAGGGTCTTCCTAGAATGAGAGTAGCACTCTTGTGCTCCTCCATTTCCAGCATAACAAAGTCAGTGGGAAAGGCGAATGGCCCAACCCTGACAATCATGTCTTCAATCACGCCTGATGGGTATTTAGTGGAGCCATCAGCAAGTTGAAGACATATCCGGGTTGGTTTAACTTCTTCAGTTAAACCAAGCTTTCTGATAGTGGATTCAGGTATTAGGTTGATGCTTGCCCCAAGATCGCATAAAGCTGTCTTGGAGCAATCACCTTCTAATATGCATGGTATCAGAAAACTCCCAGGGTCTTTAAGCTTTTCAGGAAAGCTTTTCAGAATGACTGCACTGCATTCTTCAGTGAGGAGAACTCTTTCTGTTTCTCTCCACTCCTTTTTATGACTCAAGATCTCTTTCATGAACTTGGCATAAGAAGGTATTTGCTCAAGTGCCTCTGCAAATGGAATCTTTATTTCAAGAGTCCTTAGATAATCTGCAAAGCGAGCAAATTGCTTATCCTTCTCCTCTTTCTGGAGTTTTTGAGGATAAGGTATCTTGGCTTTATATTCCTCAACCTTAGTGGTTAAAGAAGCCTTTTTAGAGGGGTTGTTATCAGCACTTGTGTGTGTCTGCTCCCTCACTGGCAATTGAGTGCCAGAGTCAGAAGCTGGAGTGAAACTGGACGCCAGCTCCTTGTCTGCTTCTGGCGTCTGAACGCCAGAACTGTGCCCATTTTGGGCGTTCAACGCTGGATTCTGCCCTATTTGGGCGTTCAACGCCAGATTCTTGCCCATTTCTGGCGTTGAACGCCAATCCTGCCTTGTTTCTGGCGTTGAACGCCAGTTTTGGACATGGTCTGGGCGTTCAGCGCCAGCCTTGCACCAATTCTCTGGCGTTTTAGCGCCAGAATCATTTTTCCCTAGGCTCTTACTGTCCTCAGGTGAATCTTTGGTGGGTTGCTCATTTCTTGACTTTTTGATGCCTTGAGGTGGGGTATTTAATGTTTTCCCACTTCTTAATTGAACTGCTTGGCATTCTTCTGCTATTTGCATTGATAGCTGCTGCTTTGTTTGCTTAAACTGTTCGTCCATATGTATATTAGCTATCCTTGTCTCTTGTAGCCTGTCCTTGAATTCAGCTAGTTGCTTTGTTAGAAAATCCAATTGCTGATTGAATTCAGCAGCTTGTTTTACAGTACTGAATTCAGCAGTTACTGTTTTAACCTCTTCATTCATGGAAGGGTTGCTGCTTAGGTACAGATGCTGATTCCTGGTTTCGAAAAACTGAGGAGAGAGAAAGTGGTTAGGAAGTTTTGAAAAGGATATGATGATTTTGAAAAAAATTTAAATTTTGAATTAAAATCTGAATTTTTAGAAATATATTTCAAAAAATTGTTTTTAAAATAGAGAGAAAAGATATTTTTGCTTTTTAAGAGAAAAGAGAAAAACAATAAGATAGTACAAGATTTAAAATTTTTAGATCTAATGCTCCTTATTTTCGAAGATTTTGGAGAGAAAACACCAAGGAACACCAAACTTAAAAATTTTAAGATCAAGTCACAAGGAAAACTCAAGAACACCAAACTTAAAATTTTTAGAAAACAAAAATAAATTTTCGAAAAACACAGAAAAATCAACAAGAAAACACCAAACTTAAAGTTTGGCACAAAATTTTATAGAGAAAATATTATTTATGAAAAAGGTTTTAAAAAGAGTGTACCAAACTGCCACGGGCTTAGACTAACGCTCTAGCCAGTTGGACAATAAATGTAACACTTGTTTTAAAGAAGGATATTTTTAACCAAGAACACTAACAAGAGACTCTAGACTAAAAAGAAAAATTTTCCTAATCTAAGCAACAAAATAATCCGTCAGTTGTTCAAACACGAACAATCCTCGGCAACGGCGCCAAAAACTTGGTGCACGAATTATGAATCACACTTTTCACAACTCGTACCACTGACCAGCAAGTGCACTGGGTCGTCCAAGTAATACCTCACGTGAGTAAGGGTCGAATCCCACGGAGATTGTTGGTTTGAAGCAATCTATGTTTATCTTGTAAATCTTAGTCAAGAAGTCAATTATGTTTATCAGTTGAATTGCAAATAAACAATAGAGCATGGATTATAGGTTACTTGTTATGCAGTAATGGAGAATATGTTGGAGTTTTGGAGATGCTTTGTCTTCTGAATCTCTACTTTCCCCCTGTCTTCTTCTTCACGCACGCAAGGTTCCTCCAATGGCAAGCTGTGTGTTAGTGGATCACCGTTGTCAATGGCTACCATCCTTCCTTTCAGTGAAAAGGGTCCAGGTGCGCTGTCAAAATAAGTCTCTAAAAGTTGTTTAAATACTAAACTAGTAGCCTAGGGTTACAAAATATGAGTGGACTATGATGGATGATGCAGAGATCCACTTCTGGGGCCCACTTGGTGTGTGCTAGGCTGAGATCTAAGCAATTCGCGTGCAGAGGCCATTTGTGGAGTTGAACGCCAGTTTTTATGCCAGTTTGGGCGTTCAACTCCAGCTTTTGATCCTTTTCTGGCGCTGGACGCCAGAATTGGGCAGAGAACTGGCGTTGAACGCCAGTTTACGACGTCTATCCTTGTGCAAAGTATAGACTATTATATATTGCTGGAAAGCCCTGGAGGTCTACTTTCCAACGCAATTGGAAGCATGCCATTTTGAGTTCTGTAGCTCCAGAAAATCCACTTTGAGTGCAGGGAGGTCAGAATCCAACAGCATCAGCAGTCCTTTTTCAGCCTGAATCAGATTTTTGCTCAGCTCCTTCAATTTCAGCCAGAAAAATACCTGAAATTACAGAAAAGCACACAACTCATAGTAAAGTCCAGAAATATGAATTTTTCCTAAAAACTAATAAAAATAGACTAAAAACTAACAAAAACATACTCAAAACTATATGAAATTATCCCCAAAAAGCGTATAAAATATCCGCTCATCATGAGCTAAACAAATAATGGCCTCAATCATATGCAAGCATATAAATATATTAAACATTGGACATATAGGATGAAACAAAATATAGATTACAATCATAGAGAAGTAAACACACAAAAATAAAATAATGATGGTTAAATAATGTAACCATGTATTTAGGTTCAAAGTCTCACAGGTTGTGTGTTCTTTAGCTCAAAAACCGTGTTCCAAATACAACTTCAAGCAAATTTAACATAAAAGTTTTGATTAAAATTAGTGAAATTTTGTTCTAAAAATAGGGTCTTAGAAGAAACTTATTATCTTTTCAATAAAGTAGAACATGCATGCAACTAACCTATTACTATGCAATTTATCCTATTCTACAAAAGAAAAACTAACTAAATATCCTATTTTATTGGTGTTAGGGAAGAGAAATTACCTCCGGAAGTCAGGTACAGACCGACCTCCCTACACTTAAGTATTTGCACATCCTCGGTGCCATCTGTCAGGAACAAAGGTGGGCTGGTAGCAGTATCTCCACAGTCGGGACCGTCATGGCTCTCTGTGCTGGTAAACGAAGTGGAGTCCGGGGTGTCTGAGTCTCTGTATTTTTCTTTAAGTAGCTCCTTGAGGTATGTGAATCGGCGCTTGTTACGGCGCTCTCTTAGCTTTGCTTTGTGTTCCTGCCGATCCAACCTTTTGAGTATCTGATGGAGCAGTTGATTTGTTGTAGGTGCTTGTGGTGTTGAAGGAGGAATGTCTTCAGTCAGTTCAGTAGGCTAGCTTGTAGTGGCTGCTGGAGGTCTGATATATTTCCCGTTAGGGACATACTAATCATCCCGTGGGAGCATGGCTTTGGTGTCTCCAGCTCTGTAGGAGACTCCGGCTGCTGAGACGAGATCTGAAACTAAGGCGGGAAAAGGTAAGTTGCCCGCAATTTGTACGTGTCCCATGGCATTCCGGATGTGTCTTGGTAGGTTTAGAGGCTGGTCTATAAGGATGCACCATAGTAGAACGGCCATGTCTGCAGTGAAGAGGACTCGTGAGTGCTCGGAAAGACGTAATGGGACATAATCTGTGCCCATACGCGAGCCTCCAAGGTAAGTACGGAAGCCGATATTCCCGTAGGTTGGGAACGATGGTATCCATAAATCCATCTGCTGCCAGGTAGTGCGATAACTCTGAGAATAGCGTCCCAGTCAAATTGGTACGTCTGGCACTTGAGTGAGGCTTCTTGAAATACGTCCAGTCCTTCTAGAGTAGGGGAAAGATCTAAAGCTCGTTGAATGGCCTCTTCTGTAATGGGGACTTGCTTCTGACGGACATAGACAGACTGCAGGGTTGGCAGGTGGAAATTAGAGTAGAACTCGACTACCCACGAAAGATTAACCTGCCGTGGCTGTCTCTGTAGGAAACCCCATTGTCTTCATTCAATTTGTGGCTCAACAAATTCAACAATTCGGGTCGGGAGGATAAGAAGGTATTCGTTGTTGTAACTCCTTTCTGCCAGGATGGGGAACATCTACTCACAGTAGCGATTGGTAAATCGTGCAGTGTCCTTTGCTGGGAAGCTTTCTCTTTTTCATCAACCTTTATAATCCTCTTAATCCTTTTTGTTGAGGGCTTAACTGCAGTTGAAGATGGCTCTGCCACTAAAGCTCGTTTGGTTCCTCTTCTTGCTGTTGTCTTGGGAGTAGCTTTCTCTTTGCCTTTCTTGGTGGCTATCCTGAAAGGGAAAAAAGAAAGTAGCTTGAATTCAAAGGGATAGAGCAAGGAATAGAACGGGGAAGGTGGTAATCAGTGCACACTAAAAGATGAATGATGTAAGCACATGGTCATGACTACATGTGGAAAATCATCAATGGAAATATAGCAAGTGCATATGGGGACAAGTAAATGCAAGGTGTTTATTGGCATGCAGACAAAGGCATGAGTAGCATAGATCAAGCATTCAATGTCCAAGTTAGATTACCAAGCCTTTCAAACTAATAACCTGTTTGTAATAACAATTATATTCAAATAATAAAATAAAAGAAGGGTTTTTGTGAAAAGCAAGCATTTTAGAGGAGTAGGAAAAAAGATATCGAAAAACAGCGCACAATGCCATACAGGCGTTTTCACAAACATGTAGCATGCATGGTGAATAAGCTATTGAAAGTATTGAATAGAACATGCAAGCAACCCTTTAAAAATTAATATATAATTGCCAAACAAGTCCTTAACAATCCACAAGAAAATCATAAGGAATAATAATGACCCTAATAAAGTTCCAACACCAATTAAAAGAAAAAGAAAGAAAAAGAAAACATGGATAATGCAAGTAAAAAGAAAAAGAAAAGAAGAAGAAAACATAAAAATAAAAAGAAGAATAGAAAAGTAAGGAGGGAAGAAGAAAAGAAAAACCTTGTTAAGGGTGGTGAGAAGGAGAGAAAGTAGAAAGTGGGAAAGAAGGAAGAAGGAAGAAAGGGGAAGAAAATAATGAGGGAAAAGAAAAAGTAGGATTAAGGGAAGAGAAAGATAAGATATTTTGGCAGATTAGGATAAGCTGTATGGCGCTAGCGACGTGGACGTGTGGGGTACGTGTTCGTGCGAATTGCGCTCATATGAATCGACGCGGTCGCGTCGGTCACGCGGACGCGTGACTCGTTTTGTGCTACTGGCGCGAGGGCAGCCTCGCGCTCGCACAACTCTCTGTTCAAATCTCATTATCGCCAAATTCCAGGGTGACGCGTTCGCGTGGTCGACGCGATCGCGTGGGTGGCCACTATTGGAAGATGACGCGGACGCGTGGTAGGGATTGTGCGTCTAGTGCCAGTCCAGCCCCACTCCAGCACAACTTTCGGCCATGCACCCTTTATTACGTCGATTTTCAGGTCACGCGTCCACGTGGGTGATGCGGACGCGTGGGAGGCATTTTTCCCATATGATGCAGACGCGTCAACGATGTGGTCGCGTGGACCAATTTGTGCCAAAGGCAAGCCTCTAGCCACGCTCTCGCGTGACTTTCTGTTCGATTTATTCATCTTTCTTACTCACCTGTGACGCGGACGCGTCGGCGACGCTGTCGCGTCACGTGCCATTTTTTTTCAATATATGCAATTGTGCAAATGAAGATGAAAACTAAATGTGCTAATAATGAGAAGAGTTATTGAAAAAGAAACGATCATACAATGGTGGGTTGTCTCCCACCCAGCACTTTGCTTTAACGTCCTTAAGTTGGACGCTCCACTAGCTCAGTCTTTTGCTATGGGTTGATCCTTCAAGAGGAAGATCTCTAGCTCCTTGGGTTTCGTCACCTTCTCACCATGATATAGCTTTAAGCGATGTCCATTAACTTTGATGAATTCAGAGCTTGAAGGATGACTTAGGTGGAAAACTCTGTATGGCTCAGCCTTCTCTACTCTATATGGACCTTCCCATCTTGATCTTAACTTGCCTGGCATGAGCCTCAGTTTAGAGTTGTAAAGGAGGACAAAGTCCACAGGTTGGAACTCTCTCCTCTTGATGTGCTTATCATGCACGGCCTTCATCTTTTCCTTGTACAGCATTGAGTTCTCATAAGCTTCTAGGCATAGGCTCTCTAATTCTTGCAGTTACAACTTCCTCTCAGTCCCGGCCTTCTCAAATTCCATATTGCACTCCTTTACTGCCCAAAAGGCTTTGTGCTCTATCTCAACTGGGAGGTGACAGGCTTTCCCATAAACTAAGCGGAAGGGGCTCATCCCAATGGGTGTCTTGTATGCTGTTCTGTATGCCCAGAGTGCATCTTGTAGCCTGGTGCTCCAGTCTTTCTATGAGGTTTGACTATCTTCTATAATATACTCTTTATCTCTCTGTTAGACACATCGGCTTGCCCATTAGTCTGGGGATCGTAGGCTGTTGCCACTTTATGAACTATCCCATGCTTCTTCAGTAATCATGTTAGTCTCCTGTTACAGAAATGGGTGCCTTGATTGCTCACGATTACTCGTGGTGATCCAAAGTGACAAATAATGTGGTTTCTAACAAAGGAAACAACAGTGTTAGCATCATCAGTGCGGGTAAAAATTGATTTCACCCATTTAGAAACGTAATCTACAGCTAACAATATATAAAAATAACCATTAGAATGTGGAAATGGACTCATGAAGTCAATGCCCCAAACATAAAAAAATTCACAGAAAAGCATAGTATGTTGAGGCATCTCATCCCTCTTAGATATATTACCAAACCTTTGGCATGGGGAACAAGATTTGCAAAATTCAGCAGTGCCTTTAAAAAGGGTAGGCCACCATAATCCACAGTCTAAAATTTTTCTAGCTGTTCTTTGAGGGCCAAAATGTCCTCCACTCTCAGATGAGTGGCAGGCCTCTAAAATGAACTGGAATTCTGATTGAGGCACACACCGTCTAATTACCTGGTCAGCGCCACATCTCCATAAATATGGGTCATCCCATATATAATATTTGGACTCGCTTTTCAGCTTGTCTCTTTGATGCTTAGTAAAGTTTGGAGGAAAGGTGCGGCTAACTAGATAATTAGCTACAGGTGCATACCAAGGGACTACTTCAGATACTGCTTGTAAGTTGTCGAATGGGAAATTATCATTTATAGGAGTGGAGGTATCATTAATGTGCTCAAGGCGACTCAAGTGGTCTGCCACTAGATTCTGGTTACCACTCCTGTCCTTGATTTCTAAATCAAATTCTTGTAGTAGCAGTATCCAACGTATAAGCCTTGGTTTGGACTCCTTTTTAGCTAATAAATACTTTAGAGCTGCGTGGTCTGAGTACACTACTACTTTAGTACCAAGTAAATAGGCTCAGAATTTATCCAGAGAAAAAACAATAGCAAGAAGCTCTTTCTCAGTAGTAGTGTAATTAGACTGAGCTGTGTCTAAAGTCTTAGACGTATAAGCAATGACAAAAGGGTCCTTACCTTCACGCTAAGCCAGTGCTGCTCCTACTGCATGGTTGGAAGCATTGCACATGATTTCAAATGGCTGACTCCAGTCTGGTCCTCTCACAATTGGAGCTTGGGTCAGGGCGGTCTTCAGCTTATCAAACGCTTGTTTGTAATCCTCACTGAACTCGAAATCAATATCTTTCTGCAGTAGTCTGGATAAGGGTAGTGCTACCTTACTAAAGTCTTTAATGAATCTCCGGTAAAAACCAGCATGTCCAAGGAACGAACGGACTTTCCCCACAGAGGAGGGGTAAGGTAAACTAGAAATAACATCCACCTTTGCTGGATCTACAGAAATGCCAGTATTAGACACAACATGTCCTAGTACAATCCCTTGTTTAACCATAAAGTGACATTTTTCAAAATTCAATACAAGGTTTGTACTGACACATCTATCTAATACTCTAGATAAACTATCCAACCAAAAGCTAAATGAATCACCATAAATGCTAAAATCATCCATAAAAACCTCCATAAAGTACTCAATAACCTCCTTAAAGGGCATTCTCTTATAAGCATAAGTGCCAAAAGGACATGTAAAAGTAGTCTTTTCCTGATCTTCAGGAGCTATATGGATTTGAAAATATCCTGTATAGCCATCTAGAAAGCAATAATAGAATTTACCTGACAAGCGATCAAGCATCTGATCAATGAATGGCAAGGGGTAATGATCCTTGTGAGTGGCTTGGTTGAAACGCCTATAGTCAATGCAAACTCTCCATGAATTCTGTACTCTAGTTGTCAGAAGCTCTCCATGCTCATTTCTTACTGTTGTGATTCCAGACTTCTTGGGCACCACTTGTACTGGACTAACCCATTCGCTATCTGAGATGGGGTAAATGATGTCTACTTCAAGTAGCCTGGTTACTTCTTTCTTGACAACTTCTAAGATGGTGGGATTCAATCTTCTCTGAGGTTGACGGACGGGCTTTTCTCCCTCTTTTAGGAATATTCTGTGCTCACAAACTTGAGGGCTGATGCCTACTATATCCGCTAGGCTCTATCCAATTGCTTTCTTGTGTTTCCTCAGCACACTGAGTAGCTGTTCTTCTTGTTGAGAAATGAGTTCCCTTGCAATGATAACTAGAAACTTCTGCTTGTCCTCAAGGTAAGTATACTTGAGGTGCGGAGGGAGGGGCTTTAACTCCAATTTCTGCTCATGGCCAGGCTCTGAGTCATTCGGAGCTGGTTATAATGGCAAAGTACCCTCATTGTCCTCTGAAAGTGTCCCCACACTTGGACCTTGTCCTATGTACTTCTCTTCTAATTCCTCCTGGTGAATTTCAGCCATAGTTTCATCTATGATGTCACACTGGGAGATAGAAAGATCATCTGGAGGGTGCTCCATAGCTCCATGTAAACTGAATTTCACTATTCTACCATCTATTTTAAAAGAATAAGTTCCGGAAAATGTGTCCAGCTTGAACTTTGAAGCCTTCAGGAATGGTCTTCCAAGCAGGATTGATAATGGCCTTCCTGAGTCATTAGGGGGCATTTCCAAGATATAGAAGTCAATGGGAAATGTGAGCCCCTTAATGCTCACTAATACATCTTCAGCAATTCCAACCACTTTAATAATGCTTTTATCTGCTAACACAAAACGAGCTGCCGACCTTTTTAAGGGAGGGAGCCTCAAAGTATCATATATAGACAAAGGTATTATACTAACACATGCTCCTAAATCACACATGCAGTCAGAAAAATCACACCACCAATAGTACAATTAACCATACATGGACCTGGATCACTACACTTTTCAGGTATACCTCCCATTAAAGCAGATATAGAACTACCTAAAGGAATAGTTTCTAATTCATTAATTTTGTCTTTATGTATACATAAATCTTTTAGAAACTTTGCGTATTTAGCAACCTGCTGAATAACACCAAAAAGGGGAACAGTTACCTCAACATTTTTGAATATTTCTACCATTTGGGGATCAAGTTCCATCTGCTTCCTGGGCTTCCTTGCGATTTGTGGAAATGGAATAGGGATGGCATTTTCTGCAGGGTCTGCCTCCCTTGGTGCTTCTTTCTGTGGTTGAGCTTCTTCTTCTTCAACCATTTCTTGTATCTCCTCTTCCTCTTCAGCATCCTCTACTTCCACCACCTCTTCAGCTGAGGCGTGTTCTAATGGGATTGGCTCCTCCTGATTCCTCTCTTGCAGTGTGGTTCCAGACCTTAGGGTGATGGCATTGATGCCACCCTTTGGATTGGGTAAGGGTTGAGAAGGAATCCCACTAGAGCTTGCATATTGAGTGTTTGAAGTATTGGATGATGCCAGCTGGGAGATGAGAGCTTGTATAGCGGATGCTAGGCCATTAAGTGAACTTTCCACGTTCTTTTGTCCTTGCGCAATGGATTGAAGCGCTTCATCACTCGGAGAGAAATTAGATTGAGTGATCTGCGGAACTTGTTGTTGGTTGTGCTGTGCTCCTTGGGACTGCCTCAGGTGAGGTGCTCTGTAAGGCTGGTTCTGGTTTTGCTTCCTGTTGTTGTTATTATTCCACCTTTGATATCCTTGATTGTCTCTGCCTCCTCTGTTATTGATGTCCCTCCAACTCTGGTTAGAATTATCTCTCCAACCTTGGTTGGAATTGTCCTGCCATCCATGGTTGTAACTGCCACCTTGATTGTATCCTTGATTGGGGTGGTCATAAAAGTTATGAGTGGCTGCCACAGTGTTGTCTTCCTGTTGGAGCTGTGGACATTCATCAGTATAATGGCTATAATCAGCGCAGATCCCGCACACTCTCTGTGGGACTAACTGTTGGCTTTGCTATGCTTGTTGTTGACTCAACTGCATCTGCTTCAGTAAGTTGGTCATTTCACATATACTCTAAGTCAGAGCAGTAGTTTCCTTGCTAGAAGATACCTCTGTAACAGCTTTTGACCGGCTTTGTTTCTGCCTGCGATTCCGAGTAGATTCAGCTAAGTCGCTGATCAATTGCCATGCCTCATCAGTGGTCTTGTACTTTTTCATAGACCCATTTCTAGCACTTTCCAATGTGGTCTTATCTTGGGGCCTCATGCCCTGTGTGATGTAGGTGAGCAACACTATCTTGTCAATCATATGGAGGGGGCATGCTTCTAGAAGGTTGTTGAAGCGCTCCTAGTATCCATAGAGAGTCTCGGATTCGTCCTGAACAATCATGGAAATGTCTTTCCTCAGTTTATCAGTAACTTCAGCTGGAAAGAATTTTTCCAAAAATTCTCTTCTAAGTGTATCCCATTCAGAAACAATTGCTGCGGGTTGAGTGTAGTACCACTCTCTCGCCTTCCCCTCAAGAGAGAATGGGAAAGCTTTCAACAGAATAGAAGTTTCATCTGCACCATCATGCCTGATAGTAGAACAGGCTGCTTGGAAATCCCTAAGGTGCTTGATAGGCTCTTGGGTAGGTAAGCCATGAAACTTAGGCATCAAGTTGAGCAGTACAGTCTTTATTTCAAAATCTGTAGCCACTGCTGGGTGATGCGCTTGAAACGGTTGCATTGTAAAATTAGGGGCTCCAGCCTCCTGGATAGTAACTCTTCTAGGTGCTGCCATGTCACCTGCACGTAAATCAACCAAATCAGTAGAAAGGGAGCTTGTTTATTCCTTACATGACGTTTCAGATTCGCCCTCGGGGAGGACTAACCGACGCCGAGCTTGCCTTATACCTGAAATAATTCTTTTGATCTCAGGATCAAATACTGGCAAGCTTGGATCAGGAAGTGAACGCGTCATTTAACGAAATAAACATGCAGCTCATAGTAGCAAAATAAAATAAAATACAAATAAATAAATTCCAATCAATTACTTAGCACGCTATTGTAACTCCCCGGCAACGGCGCAAAAAATTGACGTGGCGGAAATTGGTGAGTTAAGAAATTATTATAAGAGATACGTTGCAAGTATAGTTCTTAACCAACCAAAAATTCGCTTATCAATTTAGAAAGGGTTGTCACAAAATTAGAATTAAAATACTGGGAGTACGAATCCTAGGTCGTCTCCCAACGAGTTGCAGAAAGGTGTGCTATTTTATTAATTAGATATTTTCTAAAATGGTTTGAGTTGATAAACAGGAAATTAAATCAGTGAATTTATGTAAATTAAATAAAAACCTTGATCGGGAGTAGATTAGTTGGAAGCCCTATCCTTGATGGAGTTCTCCCAAGATCAATTGCTAATTGTAGGTTGCCTGCTCAGTTATCCTTTACCAGGTAAAGGAAATTTAAGCAAGTTGGAAGTCAGTTTCTATACACAAGTTCTAATCCTCTGCCTTGGGAAGGACTAGTGTCAGTGATTATAGGACGACCCAACGCTAAACCCAATTATAATTGTACTCTTGAGCATCCAACTCAAGATTCTCCTTTCAATCAACTCCCAATCAAGTTATGGAACTACTCGCTCATTATGAATGTAAAAATCGCAAAATAAGAAAGGGAAGTAAAGAAAGACATGATAAAAAAATAATCGAAGGATCAATTAAAAATAAAAGTAGTTCTTGTATTAATAAATTCTAAAAATAATCCAATAGTAACTCTGAATAAATTAAGGATATGAAAGAGTAAGTGACAAGTAAGGAAAAAAACTAGAATGATGAAGTCTTGACAGAGCTAATAACTCTTCTCAATATCCCAATCCAAAAAGCAATAAAAACAAAATCCTAAGAACTATGAATGTATAGAGAAAAAACCTAGAGGAGGAGTAAAAATCAAATCTAAAACTAAAATTATGCGGAATGAATGTTGTCCTCTGGTCTCTGCATGTTCCCTGGCTCTAATCTGCTTTTCTAGTCTGAAAACTGGGTCAAAACAGGGCCCAAAATCGCCCCTAGCGAATTCTGCAAATTCTGCAGATCGCGCATGTAACACGAGTGCGTCATCCACGCGTTCGCGTCATCCAGCGTTTTGCCTTGCCACGCGTGCGTGTCATCCACGCATTCGCGTCACTCGTGCAGCTTCCAATTCACGCGTTCGCGTCAGGCACGCGAGCGCGTCACTCCAATTTTCTCTATTTTGCGCGGTCCTGTAAGCCATGCGTCCGCGTCACTTCTCGCTGGTCATCTCCTCAATTTCTTGTGTTCCTTCCATTTTTGCAAGCCTCCTTTCTAATCTCCAAGTCATTCATGCCATATAAATCCTGAAACACTTGACACACAGATCACGTCATTGAATGGAATAAAGGAGAATTAAAATACATATTTAAAAGTCTCTAGGAAGCAGTTTTTAACCATGGAGTATTTTTGGGAATAAATTGTAAATACATGCTAAATTAATGAATAAGTGGGTAAAGATTCGATAAAACCACACGATTAAACACAATATAAACCATAAAATAATGGTTTATCAATGTTACATCCTCAGTTGACCCAAGCTGGAGCTCAATTCTCTTAGAGAAGTGTGGAATTGATCCCAATAGCCTTGGGGAGGAAAATGCATCCTTTGAGGCATCTCAGGGATTTCTTGTTGAGGTAGCTCCACATCCTCTTACTGTGGTCCATGTGCTGGCTCTCTAGTTTGCTCCATCCTCTTCTTGGTGATGGACTTGTCCTCGTCAGTAGAAATGTCTCCTTCTATGATAATTTCAGCTGAATTGCATAGATGACAGATAAAACGGGGGAATGCCAACCTTGCTAAGGTGGAAGGCTTCTCAACTATCGTGTACAACTCTTGAGGTATTACCTCATGTCCCTCCAGCTCACTTTCAATCACGATGCAATGAATCATGATGGATCTGTCTATGGTCACTTCTGACTGATTGCTAGTAGGGATGATGGAGCGTTGGATAAATTCCAACCATCCTCTAGTTACTGGCTTGAGGTTAAGCCTTCTCAGTTGGATTGGATTGCCTTGAGCATCCCTCTTCCACTGAGCTCTGATAAACCCCAACTTTGTGGTTTATCTTGTGCTTAATTTAGGAGATTTTATCAAATTTTCTCATATTTATTCAATGAAATAGCATGGTTTTTTAATTCTCCCTAATTTTGTGCTTAAGTGAGAAAACAGGCTTTTTAGGCCTTAAAATAGTTAAATTTTATTCACCTTAATTCTATTCGATGCCTTGATATGTTTGTTGAGTAATTTCAGATTCATAAGGCAAGTATTGGATGGAAGAAGTGAAGAAAAAAGCATGCAAAGTGGAGAATTAATGGAAAAACAAGGATTTGGAGCAAGCTCCTTCCACACAGATGTCTAAAAGGACTTGGTCCAGCCACTGGTCAAAGTTGACTCTCCTAGTGTAGGGATGTGGGTCTCCTTGCATCTTAGGCAAATGGAGCGCCAACCTTACACTCTTCGGGCTGAAATCCAAGAGACGCCCTCGGACCATGGTGCTCCAATTGTAGGGATTAAGGTTCATACTAGTGTCATGGTTTTTAGTAACACATGCATTAGCATAGAACTATTGCACCATTAAGATCCCAATTTCTAGGATTGGATTGGATAGGACTTCCCAACCTCTCTTCTGGATTTCTCTTCAGATCTCCGGGTACTCATTCTTTTTAAGCCTAAAGGGGACTTCAGGAATCACCCTTTTCTTTGCCACTACTTCATAGAAGTGGTCTTGATGAGCTTTGGTGATGAATCTATCCATCTCCTAAGATTTAGAGGTGGAAGCAACTGCTTTCCTTTTCCTCTTCCTAGAAGATTCTCCAACCTTGGGTGCCATAAGTGTGAATGGCAAGCAAAAAGCAAGGCTTTTCTAACACCAAATTTAAAAGCTTTGCTCGTCCTCAAGCAAAATAAGAAAAAAAGAGTAGAAAAAGAAGAGAATAGAGGAGATGGAGAGGAATAGTGGATTTGGCCAAGAAGGGTATTAGTGTATGGATGGTGTGTGTATGAAGGGTAGGAAGAAGGGGTATTTATAGGGGAGGGATAAGGTAGAGTTCGAATAAATGGGGAGGGGGGGAATCGGGTGGGAAATTTTGAATTTCAAGTGGGTGGGGGTTGATGGGAGTTATGATAGTTTTAGAAAATGATATGGATGTGATTGGGTTAGGGTTTATAGGGAAGAGTGTATGGGGAAGAGTGAAAAGGAAGAGAGAGAAGAAGGTGGGGTAGGTTGAGATTCTGTGGGACCCACTGATCTTGAGGGGCTAGAGAATTCGAGTTCCCTGCCCCTTTATGGGCATTGAATGCCCAACACTTGCTCTTGGCTGGTGTTCAACACCAGCTATATACCACTAAGTGGGCGTTGAATGCCCCTGCGGGTGTTCCTGCCTGGCGTTCAACACCAGGTCTATGCCTCTGTTTGGGCATTGAACGCCCAAGGTCTCCCCCCTGACTGGCGTTCAACGCCAAGTTTTTGCCCCATTACTGGCGTTCAATGCTAGTAATGTACTCCCTGGCTGGCGTTGAATGCCATCACTATGCTCCCTAGCTGGCGTTCAACGCCAGCAATGTGCTCTTCATGGGCTCCCTGGTTGGCATTGAATGCCAGCCATGTCTCTGTTCCAGGGTGTTCTGTTTCCAACTTTGACTGTTTCTGTTTCTGTTTTAACTACTGCACATGATCATAAACTCAAAGAAAACATGAAAATTAAACTAATATAACTTAAATAAACTTAGAGAAAAATAAAAAAACATTAATTATTGATGGGTTGCCTCCCAACAAGCGCTTCTTTAATGTCATTAGCTTGACGGACAGCTCCTTTCAAGGAGGAAGGTAGTTATAGAGGATTAAACTCTTACTCCTTACTGGGAGCGTCGTTCCTGTGCTCTCATGGATTTGCTTAATATACTCAAGAGACAGGCTCTTGTTCACTGCATGAGGCAGGGTTGGGCTTGCAGTAATATGATGGTGTCCCTTAGTGCTATTTCCCTCTTCTATGGTGAATACTATGATGAGATAAGTGAATATTACCATCTTGCATGGGGAAAAGCCTTCAGTAGAGATATTTTTGTTTTTCCAACCCCTAGGCATCTTCCTTTTAGGGCCTTCCTCCTTGGTGGATAGTGTACATCTAACACCAAACTTACGTTTGGTCTTAGGAGGGATTGAATTGGTTTCAATCAAGGGGGGAGGCTTGAATGCTAAATCCTTTATGCAAGTGCTTCCCTTGTCCAAGGTAATCCTTGTTTCTTGTGTGATAAACCCATATTTCATGAGTTATTTTGTGCTTAGTTTGAGTGATTTATTCAATCCTTCACCCACTTATTCATATTAATTGCATGGTTTTACTTTCCCTTCCTTATTATGTGATGTATGAGAAAATCATGTTTCCTAAGCTTTAAAATTAATTATTTTAGTTACCTTTACTTCCATTCGATGTCGTGATTAGTGTGTTGAGTAGTTTCAGATTTTCTAAGGCAGAATGACTTAAAGGATGGAAAAGGAAACGTACAAAAATGGAAGGAAAGTGCGAAACGGAGTTTTGAAGAAACTGGCATCCACGCGATCGCATAGACGACGCGATCGCGTGCCAGAAGCGAAGAAGCAGCGACGCGGCCGCATGACTGAGGCGACCGCGCGCCTTAAGTAGAACGCATACGACGCGGACGCGTGACTGACGCGACCGCGTGGCAAGGAAAAGCTCCAGATGACGCGACCGCGTGACCCACGCGGACGCGTGACAGAGGCCACGTATCAGAATTCACAGAATACGCCCCCTGCGATTTCTGAAGCCCTTTTGGCCCAGATCCAAGTACAGAACACACAGATTAGGGGTTATAAAGTGGAGAAATGCATCCATTCAAGGAGAGCTCGCCAATTTTCACTTTCCATGATTTAGATTTAGTTTGAGAGAGGTTCTCTCCTCTCTCTTTTAGGATTAGGATTTAGGACTTCTCTTAGTTTTTAAGAGTAACTCTCGATCCAGGTTTAGTATTTACTTTAATTTATGTTTCCATGCTACTTTTACTTTAATGCTTTTATTCGTATCTATAAATGTTGCCAATTCGGCTTATGAATTATTCCATGTTATGATTTGAATTAATGATTATTTGAGGTATTTCAGTTATTGATTGCTTTCTCTTTAATTTGTGTTACCTTTGCTTTCCATCTAAGGACATTTTTTTATTCCAGCAATTTTACTTTTTCCCCTTTTGGTCTTGGTTAAGAAATCAGTAACTCAACATTATCAAACTCAACATAACTGATAATCGCCATCTTGCTAATTGAACTGAACTTCAATAATCCCAACTTTTTCTTAGGAATTAAATAGGATTCGAAGGTCAAACTAATTAGTCCCTTGAATTTCCTTTACTTTAGTAAAGGTTAACTAAGTGGAATTTAGATTCAACTTTCATTATTGTTGAGAGAGATAACTAAGTTGGACTTCCAATTTCTCTTACCTTGCCAGAAGTTTACTTTACAGTATTTATTTATTTTAATTGCCATCTACTTTACTTGTCATTTAAATCACTTGCTTCTCACCTTCTAAACCCCTATTACAACCTTTATAGCCAATAATAAGAACATACTTCCTTGCAGTTCCTTGAGAAGACGACCCGAGGTTTGAATACTCGGTTAACAATTTTTAAAAGGGGTTTGTTACTTGTGACACCCAAAACGTTTGTACGAAGGGATTTCTGTCGGTTTAGAGACTATATCTACAACGCGACTATTTTTTTTTTTTTGAACTTCTTTACTGGCAAAAATCCTAACGTCAAAATGGCAGCAGCAACCGCCGTGCCCAACGCCGCCAGCCGCCGCGCCGGACGTCACCGCCATCACCACCACCCAACCACCTTCCTGCCTGCTCTCTTTATTCAACCTTCCAGGTTCCGCAACACGCAATCCCTTTTATCCGTCCGTAGTTCTTCTTATTATTTTCCGTTTCTGTTCATAATTAGGATAGATAGTCTTGCATGTTGTAGTGGATTTTAGGTTGTTAGGTAGATTAGGCTGTGGTTAGTGGCTCTAGGTCTGTTTATTTGCACAATTCTTGCTTCTGTTTTATCATTTTTGCACATCTGCTGTTGCTGTAATCTTGTTCATATGCTGTATTTCTTGTATATTGCTTCTCTTTACATTGAATTTTCATGTTTATATTATATATATGTACCTGCAGCTTGACTTTTTAATTCATATGAACTGCCTTGTTTGCTGTTTATTTTTCGGGATAATCCAATTTTAGCCGGAATGCTGCCCAAATTTCTATAAAAATGTTTTCATTCATATTTCGGTTTGGCAATTTGAACTCTGTTTTCCACTGCTTTAACCAAACCATTTCATAATTTCCAGGGCATGCTTTCTTATCCTTTTTTATTTCCTAGTTTATAAACCGCATTTGTGATGTTTTGATTCCAATTTTTGCTTTCTTTATATCTATTTGAATCAGCATCTACTTGTTTTTCTTGTTTGGTTATGAGTCACTATAGTTCCTACCTATGAATCCTTGTTACATGGAATATTTTCTTTATGCCACTTACCTTAACCCACTTTTTACTGACTCATCAATTTTAATTTACTAATTTTAAACTACTATACAATCTTTAATACACCATTACTTAACTCATTTACCTATTTCCCATTCTCCTTTCCTGCTTTGAGTTTTCTTTGTTTAATTGCCTATTTGCTTCCATATTTTTATCCATATCCTGGTTTTCCATTTTTCAGGTTGTCTGCCTCACAGAGAAAAGGAAAAGGCAAGGCTACTGGCAAGCGCAAGAGAGGAGATTCCTCCCGGTCCATCATTAACCTAATGCATGATTCCTCATGGCGGGAGAAGAACTTTACACAGCAGGAAAAAGCTGACCAGCTGCTCCCTGCAAATGATTCAATAAAATTTGCAAACCGATACTGTGAGCTAAAGTATCCGGCATTTGCAAACTCCAGGAATATATACCTGGAGAGAACTCTGAGGACTCCAGAAGCACTCCAGCAATACACCACTGAGCAAATCAAGTAAAGAGGCTGGTTCTTTCTGGAGAGAGCACTGACAGAGTTCAATGCATCTTGGGTCAGGGAATTCTACTACAACTACTACATCACCACCCTCGATGCAGTGAACCTGAGAGGAAAGCAGATTCTGGTCACTGAGGAGGCCATAGAGGACATTCTCCGGATCCCAGCCAAGTCCGATCAGCCTAATGATTATATAAAGGCGGAAGAGGACATGCGCCTGATGCAGTTTGATTGGGATGCTGTGAAGGCACGGATAGCTCTCGACCCAATGGTTCCTTGGGAGATGGGTCAGGACACCACCATGCCTAGAGGGATCAAGAGGGCGTACTTAAATGATGAGGCTCGGTTATGGCACCAGATCTTGAGCAACTATGTGATGCCGAGTACTCATGAGACGGAGATCCCAGCTGCTATGATCACCCTCCTATGATGTGTGATGGAGGGTAAGGACCTTTATCTGCCACGCTTTATCTGGCATTATATTGCCAGGGTCCACGTCCGAGGCACCCTCCCTTTTCCGTATCTGGTTACACAGCTAGGCCGTCGAGCTGACGTGGCATGGGAGGATGCCGATGAGAGACCACCAGCGGCGGACTGTAGGAAGATCATTCCTCACAGCAGGAACTTCCTAGCTTTGGGCTACAGACCACCGCCCTTTACTGCTACTGATGAGACAGCCCCACCGTCTGCTGGAGCCTCTTCATCCACGGCTGCCCCTACTGTCCCTGCTGCCACCACTACACCTCCACCTGCCTCTGAGCCCGTATACCGCCTCGTGCACCGCCTATTCCGACAACTTGATCAGATGGAGCGCCGTAACCGGCGCCGGTATGAGAGATTGGAGCGTCGCAGCCAGCGACGCTATTCGCATTTGAAGCTGATGATTCAACAGGGTGGTGACATCCCCTCCGAGCCCGACACACCATCAGAGCCATCAGAGGAGGAGGAGGATGAGCCCCAGGAGGAGACCCATCCGCAGGCAGGCACAGAGCAGGCTGCACCACATCAGGAGGTTACGCATCGGATCGAGGCTGCAGATCCGGAGATTCCGATCCAGTCAGCACCACCTCTACAGTAGCCAGACGCTCAGCCCACCACCACCACAGAGCCTCCAGCTACCATCTCTACCAGTGATGACACCCCTTCACACCCGGCTTGACTGAGCATCAGGGACAATGCTTCATTTTAAGTGTGGGGAGGTCGCCATCTCTGGCGTTTTATTTTGGTGAACCACTACATCTCTTTTTTCTTTTATTTTGGATATTTTTCTGTATTTTCCTTTTTACTATTATTTTCTGAGTACTTATACATTGCTACTTTTATGTATTTTTACTCTATTTCCGCATTTTGCATTTTTAGTTCATATTTTTAGTTATTTAGTTTAGTTTGCAATTCTGACTTATTAGTGGATTAATTAGTATAGTGTACCCTTTTTAGCATAAGATAGCATAGTTTAAATTGAAAAATATAAAAAGGAAGTAAGCTAGGAAATTGAACATAACAGATTTAAATCCATAAACCTTGTATATATATAGCATTACATCATATAGTTAAGTTGACAACATTTCATCAAGGAGGAACATTAAAACTTTAAAGGCTACCCTAAATAATTTTTTTATGAGAATAATGGGAATTTTTAACTAAACCTGCATAACATATATGAATGATATATGATGCTTGAGTTAGAGAACACACAGCTTGTGAGTCTTGAGCTTAATTGTATGGTTGCATTCAAACCATAATTTCATTCTTGTGTGTTTCGCTTCTTTTTATTCTGATGTTCTTTACTTTGCTTTAATCTATATGTCCAATTATAGAATATAGAATATAGATACATACCAAAAGAATGATTGAGGCCATCATTTGATTTTAGCTCACTTACCCCAAAATAACCTACATTTCACATCACCCTTGTTAGCCCCCTTGAGCCTTTAAAATTCCTTTTATTCTATTTAGCCACACTACTAGCCTTAAGCAGAAAAACAAAATAAAATCCGAAGTTGAATCCTTGGTTAGCTTAAGATAGAAAATTATGAATAGATTAAAATATGGAAAACCTATTGGGAACATGGATGATAGAAACAAAAGGTAGAAAAGTTGAAAGAAATAAAATAACTCCGAAAATTTGGGAAGCATGCTCATGAGAAATCAAAGTGATTCAATTACCATGTGCATTAAAAAAAAAAGAGAAAAGTTATTTTTTTCAGCATTTAATAAAAGGGGATACAAAAGAATTCCCCAATAAAAGCAATGCACATGAGATAAAAATAAAATTAAAACATGAGCATGTAACAACAAGTGGGATAATATGGGAAAATTGGTAAAGAAGTTTGTTCTACTAAATATGTATGTTAGGTGAGATCTTAGTCTAATTAAGGATTCACTTATTAGCTCACTTAGCCTTATACATATATCCTTACCTTTACCTTGGCCCCATTACAACCTTAATTAAAGACCTGTTGATTGGATAGATGAAGAACAAAGTTATAGAAAGTAAGAATAAAAAGAAAAGTAGAGTGAATAAACCCAATAAACACTGAGTGACTAGAGGGTAAACACAAAAATCCAGTGAGGGTTCAATAGCTCATCAACATATATCTGTGCTTAAATTACTAATTGTTTTGCAAGTTTGTACAATATTTTTCTTTCCCATCTCATTTGCAGAAGTGCTTTATTATTTAAGGGTTGGCTATATATATATATATATATGACTCCTTGAGAATGTGAATTAAATTGACTATGTGTAAGCTTTATATAGGAGTGGATAAATTGGAATTGCATGACTCATTTAGGTAGATGCATTTAGAATAGGTTGCATTGCATAACATTCCACCACTTTAACCTTACCTTATTCTTTACCTTGGATTTAGCATGAGGACATGCTATTGTTTAAGTATGGGGAGATTGATAAACCCATATTTCATGAGTTATTTTGTGCTTAGTTTGAGTGATTTATTCAATCCTTCACCCACTTATTCAATTAATTGCATGGTTTTACTTTCCCTTCCTTATTATGTGATGTATGTGAAAAACATGTTTCCTAAGCTTTAAAATTAATTATTTTAATTACCTTTACTTCTATTCGATGCCGTGATTAGTGTGTTGAGTAGTTTTAGATTTTCCAAGGCAAAATGACTTAAAGGATGGAAAAGAAAACGTACAAAAATGGAAGGAAAGTGCGAAACGGAGTTTTGAAGAAACTGGCATCCACGCGATCGCATGGACGACGCGATCGCGTGCCAGAAGCGAAGAAGCAGCGACGCGGCTGCATGACTAACGCGACCGCGCGCCTTAAGTAGAATGCATACGACGCGGACGCGTGACTGACGCGACCGCGTGGCAAGAAGGACGCGTGACAGAGGCCACGTATCAGAATTCATAGAATACGCCCCCAGTGATTTCTGAAGCCCTTTTGGCCCAGATCCAAGTACAGAACACACAGATTAGAGGTTATAAAGTGGAGGAATGCATCCATTCAAGGAGAGCTCGCCAATTTTCACTTTCCATGATTTAGATTTAGTTTGAGAGAGGTTCTCTCCTCTCTCTCTTAGGATTAAGATTTAGGACTTCTCTTAGTTTTTAAGAGTAACTCTCGATCCAGGTTTAGTATTTACTTTAATTTATGTTTCCATGCTACTTTTACTTTAATGCTTTTATTCGTATCTATAAATGTTTCCAATTTGGCTGAAAAATAAAGAAAAAATGCTTGATCTAGATCACCACCTCACTTAATCATTGTCAATCTAATCAATCCCCGGCAACGGCGCCAAAAACTTGATGGGATATTTTTATGGAAAAACAAATTTCTCCAAAACACCCAAAACTAACCGGCAAGTGCACCGGGTCGCATCAAGTAATAAAAACTCACGGGAGTGAGGTCGATCCCACAGGGATTGAAGGATTGAGCAATTTTAGTTTAGTGGTTGATTCAGTCAAGCGAATCAAGATTTGGTTGATTGATTGGCGAATTGCAGAATTTAAATTGCAAGGAAAGTAAAGGGAACGGGTGATTAGCATGAAATTAAAGAAAACAAGAATTAAATTGCCGAATCTTAAAGTGCAAGTAACATAAATTGCAGAAACTTAGATTGCAAGAAATGTAAATTGCAGAATCTTAAAGTGCAAGAAATGTAAATGGCTGGAAATGTAAAGGGGATTGGGGATTGGATTTGCAGAATTTAAACAAGGAAAAGTAAATTGCATCAAATAGAAGAGTAAAAGAGGATTTGGATCAAATCGGATCTCAAAGCAGAAAAGTAAATGAACATTGAAAACAGTAAATAGAGAATGTAAAATTGAGATCTCAGGACCCAGAGACTAGAAAACCAAGTCTAGATCTCAATGCCTTCCTAGATCCAACAAGAACAATTGCAAGGGAATTGTAAATTGCAAGGAAAGTAGATGAAGAGCAATTAACAGAAATTAAATTCAATCAAGCAGTAAATAAAGCAGAGAGATCCAAGGATGAGATTGAAACAGAATTTCTTCAATTCACCAACCCAAGATCCAAGACAATTGTAATTGAAATTGAAAGCAATAAAACTAAGAGGAAGAGAAGTGAATTCTCCTTCCCCAAGACTAAGAAATTAAAGATCACTCAATATCCAAAGCTTTCCGAAAACTATTATGAAAATTTCAAAAGAAAGCTCCCCGAAGAACTTGAATTCTATCCTATTTATACACTTTCTTCAAATGATCTTCAAGCCTTGAGTTGGGCCTTTGCTCTTGGTGGAATTGGGTTGAAAGAGGCCTTGGTTGATTGCTCTTGGAGTTTGGAGAAGAACCAAAGTGAACCAAATGAACCGGGCTGGAGTTTTGCAAATAGTTCATGGGATTTTGTGTGGATATGTAAATACTCACTTCTTATTGACTCTTAGGCCTAGAAAGTCTCCTTCAAGCTTCAAGTAACATACTGCTATGACCTCTCATTATTCCTTTATCCTTGGCTATTACTTTGTTTATAAGCTTTATTTGAGTGTCATGTGTAGCAAGTTCATTTCCTTTTCTTTATACTTGACACATTATTCACCATAGACACTTGGCTCACATTCCTTCTTAAAATATTGATGCCCAGTACCTCTTTGGGCTACTAAGTGCCTTGTAGTTAGGTTGCTCTTGATAGTGGACTTTCAGCTGATGATCCCGGATTAGCTAATCCAAGTCACCAAGTGTTGATGCACTCCGAAGAGCTTACTAATCCAAGCAGATCCTAGTACAAAGACACCACAGGCATATATTCTAAGGTTCAAGCTATTGGTGTCCAGCTTTGTTTCTTTTTGTTTTTCTTTTGTTATGCTACTTTTTGGCTATTTCTTTTCTTTCTTTCTTTTTGTTTTTCTTTTTAACCAAAAATTTTTATTTAATTGAGATCCATAGACAGTAGGCCACTCTATACTTAGAAGAAGATATCCTAGCTCTTTATTCACTAATAGTGAGCTATTATACAATCACACACATACCACCACTTACTTTTATTCTACTTCTAGCTGACAGAGACTGTCTTACTTCACATTCAAACATTTCTTTTATTGAACTTAAAGATGCAGGGGACAAAACATGCTTCTTGTCAAGTGAAAGT
This sequence comes from Arachis ipaensis, assembly GCF_000816755.2. Classification (NCBI taxonomy): domain Eukaryota; kingdom Viridiplantae; phylum Streptophyta; class Magnoliopsida; order Fabales; family Fabaceae; genus Arachis; species Arachis ipaensis. The sequence continues at coordinate 77,204,216 of NC_029794.2, read as the reverse complement.
AAACACACAAGCACACACATAAACTAGCCTACTTATTTTAAAAGAGACAAACATAATGCAAAGACTATTAATTAAAAAGAACTACTTAAAGATGCAAAGACAACTTAGAACAGATAGAATGCATGCTTTTTTCTTTGTAGTGATGAACAAGGAGCAAGTCCACCTTTCATTTGTCACACCAAACTTAGAATTCTCAGCATATGTTTCAAAACAGTGCATGCAGGCAATGGACATGTTCATGAAAAGAGAAAAGAATTCATGCTCAAATGATCATAACTTATTGAATTTAAAATGACATGAATCTTAAATCATGGGTTGCCTCCCATGGAGCGCTCTTTGATTGTCATTAGCTTGACATTGAGGCTTTCTTTTATGGTGGTTGGTGCTTGTAGAGCCTCAATTTGTCTCCCCTGACTGTGATCCTCTTCTTTGTTCCCTGGTGTTCAATTTCAGCATGCTCTAATGAGAGTATGTTGCTGACAGTGTAGTAGTCCTCAGTTTGTTGGTTTGCCCCCAGCTGTTGATATATAAGTTGAACTTTGTCATCTTTGGAAAGCCCCTCTGTTGGGATCTTCCTGTTCTTCCAACCCCTTTTTGTTTTGTTTCTCTGTTTCATCTTTCCTTTTGTTGTTCCTTCTTTTCTGGCCATAGGCTTTCCATGGAGACCTCTCTTTTCAGTGGCTAGTACTCTAATATCCTCTTGGGCTTCTTCATCAGTCTGCACAATCCTTGGCATTGGGATGTTGCTGTGACCTTCCTGGTCATTTTTCATATAGTCTTTCTTCTCCTTGCTAAATTGTGCCTCTGGTAATACCTTCAGAGTGACACTCTGGTCATGCATCCTGAGAGTTAATTCCCCTTCCTCTACGTCTATGATAGCTCTAGCAGTGGCCAAGAATGGCCTTCCCAGTATAACAGAGTCACCATCATCCCCTTCTGAATCTAGAACCACAAAATCTGTAGGGTATATGAAATTGTCCACCTTGACCAGAAGGTTTTCAATCATACCCCTGGGGTATACTGTTGACTTATCTACTAGTTCTAGAGATATCTGTACTGGTTTAACTTCCTCTATATGCAGCTTTTTTACCAAGGAGAATGGTATTAAGTTGATACTTGCTCCTAGATCGCACATTGCTTTAGTGATGGTTAATTCCCCAATGGTGCAAGGTAGCAAAAGCTCCCTGGATCTTCAAGCTTAGGGGGAAACCCTTTTTGAATCAAAACCCTGCATTCCTCAGTGAGCAGTATGGTTTCCTTCTCATGCCAACTTCTTTTCTTGTTGATAAGCTCCTTCAAAAACTTGGCATAAAGAGGCATTTGCTCAAGTGCTTCAGCCAAGGGAATGTTGATTTCCAGCTTTTTGAAAGTTTCAAGAAACTTGTGAAAATGTTGGTCCTTGGTTTCTTTGTTGAACCTCTGGGGATATGGCAGTGGAGGTACAAAGGTTCTCTCTACTTGTTGCTTTTGATTCTTGGTTGGCTTTTCAATGAGCCTCCAGCTGAGTGGTCAAGTGATTCTTGAGCCTTTAGGGTGAGTCCTTCATAGAAGTTCTGTAGCTTGTCCCACTCAGTGAACATTTCTGGTGGACATTTCCTCAGCAGAGCCTTGTATCTCTCCCATGCTTCATACAGATTTTCATCATCCAATTGTGTGAATGTTTGTACTTCGGTTTTCAGCCTGTTAACCCTTTGAGGTGGATAGAATTTGGCTAGAAATTTAGTCACCAAATCATCCCAGCTAGTGATGCTTCCTTGAGGAAAGGTTTCAAGCCACTGTGCGGCCTTGTCCCTTAATGAGAACGGGAACAGAAGAAGCTTGTAGGTCTCAGGATTTACGCCATTGGACTTGACAGTGTCACAAATCCTTAAGAAGGTAGATAAATGTTGATTTGGATCCTCCAATGGTCCTCCCCCAAACGAGCAGTTGTTTTGGACTAATGTAATGAGTTGTGGCTTCAATTCAAAGTTGTTTGCATTGACATTAGGGGTGAGAATGCTGATTCCACAATGTCTAGCATTTGCAAAGGTATAGGAGGCCAAAACTCTCCTCTGGGGTGGGTTGTTGTTGTTGTTATCTGTTCCACCAGGTGGATTGGTTGAATGCTCCTCCATATCTTGGAATTCTTCTTCTGATTCCTCTTCTCCAACAACATTTTTCCCTCTTTCAGCTCTTCTTAACCTCCTGAGAGTTCTCTCGTCTTGTTCATGAAAGGTGGGTGTGGTTCTTCTTGTACCTGACA
>NC_029794.2:77199100-77201849 GCF_000816755.2 Arachis ipaensis | reverse complement strand
ATGTGCCAACGTTAGCCCAAAAGTTAGGGGCTAACGTTGGCGCAAACTTTTGGTGGCCAGGGAGGTTTTTCTCATGCCAACATTAGCCTCAAAGTTAGGGGCTAACGTTGGCACAAACTTTTGGTGCCTAGGGGTGATTTTCATGTGCCAACGTTAGCCCAAAAGTTAGGGGCTAACGTTGGCGCAAACTTTTGGTGCCCAGGGAGTGATTTTCAAGTTCCAACGTTAGCCCAAAAGTTAGGGGCTAACGTTGGGGCTAACTTTTCTCCCAAAAGTTTGTGCAAAAGTTTGAGGCTAACTTTAGGTCCAGCTTTTTGCTTCCTGGTTCAATTTCCCTTATTCCATTGTCCTCTCTTTACTCCTAGCTATTCCTTCTTGCTTCAACCTTTCTCCAAGCTTTCTTCACCTATCATTAATCAACCAAACACATCAAAGCTATGCTTAAAATCATGAGATATTCATTCTTTCATAATATGTGACAATTATAGTATAAAACCTCATGAAATAGCATGAATTCATACATGGTTGATTAAATCAAAGGAAACATGAAAATCTACCAAATTGGCTTACTTGTAGCTCAAGAAAGTGCACAATTCAAGTGAAAACAAAAGAAAAGGACTAGTGAAAATAGGCTAAGATGACTTGTCATCAGTTAACTAAGTGGAATTTAGATTCAACTTTCATTATTGTTGAGAGAGATAACTAAGTTGGACTTCCAATTTCTCTTACCTTGCCAGAAGTTTACTTTACAGTATTTATTTATTTTAATTGCCATCTACTTTACTTGTCATCTAAATCACTTGCTTCTCACCTTCTAAACCCCGATTACAACCTTTATAGCCAATAATAAGAACATACTTCCTTGCAGTTCTTTGAGAAGGCGACCCGAGGTTTGAATACTTGGTTAACAATTTTTAAAAGGGATTTGTTACTTGTGACACCCAAAATGTTTGTACGAAGGGATTTCTGTCGGTTTAGAGACTATATCTACAACGCGACTATTTTTTTTTGAACTTCTTTACTGGCAAAAATCCTAACGTCATTATGCCTCTTAGATTCCCAGCTTCTTCATCACAAATGAAGGTATCAGATTTAAACTCAAGCCAAGATCATATAGGGCATTGTCAAAAGTGATCTTTCTAAAAGGACATTGGAGCTAAAACTCCCTATGTCTGGCATCTTCCTTGGTAGTTCATTTTGGACTAAAGTAATACACTCTTTGGTCAGTACCACAGTCTCATCTTCTGGTTTTGTTTGCACGCCTAGGAAAGGTAGCTCTTGAGACTCTTTCACCTCTGCAAGGGCGAGCTCTGTGATAATCATAGGCTCCTCTTGCACGCCCAGAGAAGAATCAACTTGAGGTTCCTTCTCTTCTGTAGGGGCGTGTTCAATAGCATTCTCAGGATCCTCCTGGTCCTTGATTGCCTTCAGTCCCTCAATAGCAGGCTCCTAAGATTCGGCCTCCTTGGTGAAGACTACTGTTCCACCTTCTTTTAAGGTCTCCTTCCCAGAGAGCATCAAGCTTTCTATAAAGGCCCTATAGGGATGCATCAGTAAGAGGAATATTACCCTACTCAAGTGTCTATTGGTCGCGGGTGTGAATGTCGCCTTGAGGGTAGTTACCACTCATATCACTAGGAGCATTATAAATCTCTGCAGGGGGTGCGGCTACAGTATTCATGTCTAGAACTTCTACCCTAACTAGGGTCTCCTCACAGGAGTATAAGTACTGGTTGTTGGCAGCTATCTCGATGAGCTCATCTTCCTCTTCGTGTGTCTCTATAAAGTACAGAGAACCACCTGCAAAGTGATCTACTATCTTCTTGACTATCTCAGAGATGGCTTTATAGAAGATGATTGTCTTGCCCCAATTCTGGAAACATATGGGGAGGGCAATTCTTGAACATCAGCTTGTACCTCTCCCATACATCATGGAGAGACTCACTCTCCTTCTGCCTGAAGGTATGAACATCTGTCACCAGCTTAGTTAATCTCTGTGAGGGAGAGAACTTGTTCAGAAATTCGTTAACAACCTTATCCAAGGTGTTTACACTTCTGTTGAGTTCCATATGCCACCATTCATTTTCTTGAGCACTCAGAGAAAATGGAAAGAGTTTTAGCCTCTACAATGTCACAAAATTGTAGGAAGTTGGAGATGAACTTACTGGGGTCTTCCTGTGGGTGTCCATGAAACTGGTACTTTTCCGTAATAGTAGGATCTAGTCTAGGTTGACCTTAAAGTCATCTGAGTCAATAGGAGTGTCAAATGTATAGGAACCCAGAGGTCTCCCAATTCGTGTATTCCCCTTTTGATCCATAGTGACTTCAGTGTTCCTACATACATAAATAAGAGACAAAGAAAAATGAGAGTCTCTATTTCACAGTGTAGGGAGCTCCCAGTGAGATATCCAAAAAGAAATAGAAGAGAATAAAGAGGGAGATTTTGAAAATTAAAGAGGAAAAAGGAATTTAAAAATTAATTTTTTTAATTTGGAAATAATAATTAAAAAAGAATGGAAAAAATAAATAAATAAATTCGAAATAAAATAAAAAATAGAAAGAAAGGGAATTTAAAAATTTTTTTAAAATTAAAAAAATAAAGACAAACAATTATCTAACTAGATTTGAAAAGAAAGATACAGATTTGATTTTAAAAATTTTAAAATTGAAAAAGTGAAAGTCAAACAAAAAGATTTGAAATTTGAATTTCAAAAGAAAGAAAAGATTTGAAATTTAAAATTTAAAAGAA